>NW_020528444.1:0-300000 GCF_003368295.1 Carassius auratus
TTCGGCTTGTATTCTAATAAAGTGAGGTCTTTTAATCAGTAAAATACATAAAATTCATATTATTTTTCTTTGAAAGATTTCTATAAATGATTTAAATCATACTTGTTTCTACAATAATTATTTAAAAGTGATCCTATAGCGCCATCTGGTGGTCATTATTGGTACTAAGAATTGCAAGCTTGATTTATATGTTATGATAGTTTTAATTTTATGCTGGCTCTTGAAAGTGATAAAGCTATGAAACTTACTGTGCTTCCTTCAAATGAGGACTTCTACTTATATAAAAATTATGAAGATTTAGAATCAAAAATTGTAAAGATATAGTAAATAACTATTGTATTTTTTTATGTTACTTTAATAAATCTCTATGGCAACACCATTTAAGCTATCCTAAACCCATTCACCAATTTAACATCTCAGTATATAGGCATAATGTTGAAAAAGGAGTATGGAGTAGTATGAATAGGAGTATGAATTCATTTGCAGGCTTTATCATAAATCCACAATAAAATTTCTGAGTTCTGTATCAATCTGTGTTGTTGTTTGTTTATTTTTATCTTTTATTTTTCATAGGAAGATAACTTACTCTCATTTTTAATAAATGTGCTTATAAACCAAGGACAAGCTATTTATAGCTGTATTTATAAACTGCTTACTACTGACTATTGATATTGGGACAAGGCTTTATAAAGCATGAACTGACTATTTAATAATGAGTGCAGTTATTATAAAGTGTTATCAATGAATTTGCTAATGTTAACAAATTAGACATTATTTTACAGTGTTATCAAATCCTTAAATGACTCATAAGCATTTGTGAAAGTTCTGCTTGCATTACAGCTTAGTATTGATCTGTGAGCTGAACAGATTTACTGTTACATCCATGAGATTATGTAAATTAAAATAAATATAATGTCACAGGATGTCATAGGTCAGTATCAAATGAGTTTGAAATTATTATTTGCAGCACAAATAAGGTTGTTTTTAGGATTTTTAAAAATCCCTAAAACTGTCAGAAAAAGGTTAAGGCCTAAGCTATTTCTATGTGAGTGGCTAATTTTATTTTTGTTTTTATAATTGTAATACACAAACTATGAAATTATACAAAATGTATAAAAAGATAAATAAATAAATACGCACACATTAAAAAAGCAGCCAAGTCGAATGAGTTTCCTTTTTTATATAGATTAAAATTGAAGACAGAAACAAGTGGTAAATGTGGTCACTTTAATATTCAAATCCAGTAGATCCAGTTTATGTTCACGTGGCTGTTTTCGTTTATAGTCGCCAAGCTATTATGTGTTTTGAAATAATCTTGTCCGTGATGTGTTCGTTCGTACGACGAAAGGCAGAATCCTGCAGCTCGAGAAATATGTTATTCTGCCAGTCGCGCTTTCAAATAGTCTTGCACACTTAAACAGGTCACAAACAAACACCTGCATTTAGCTCTTGTTGTGTTACAATGGGTTTATTGTGTGCATTTGTGGTAATATTTTATTTAAAAAAGCTCTTAAACAAGAATAAATTCGTTTGTTTTGAGCTCGACACTGTAAGCGCTGATCAGAGCGGTGATTTCAGATAGGCAGCTGCAAATATTTCATTTTCACACAAACAGTTCAAAAACATCTTAATTTAGCTCTTGGTGTGTTCTAATTGGTTAATATCGCTGTAATAATTTATTTTTAAAAGCTTTAAAACAGGAATAAATTCGTTTTCTCTGAGCTCTTTACTCCAGACGCTCGTGATCACAGCGGTGATTCATCTCTCCTATTTCTCACGTATCTCTGGCCAGAAATAATTTATCCATGAGCCCTGAACCGGTAATAATCAGATATGTTGGTTTAGCTTGTCAGTGTGAATTAAATCTAAGTATTTGTTTGTATTTTTAACCGATTTAAAAGTGAAAGTAAAAGTCCGGGAATTGAACCTGTAGGGGCGCTATTTCTCTCAGACAATGGAAGTCTAAGCATATATACTCAAACAGGGGGACAGAGTGAGATGAGATGTCTGACAGTTTTTAAATTTTCTGTTATCCATACAGTGTTGTAAAGTCGTGAAGCTATGCATATTTCCTCAGAATGACTTTTTCATCTGTATGAAAAATTATTTGACGTGTTTGGAAGCTGCAATTTAAAAATGCAATAATGATTCCCTTTGTAAGGTCATTTAAAAAAATCACCACGGCAAAACCATTCAAGCTATCCAAAATCCATTCACAATTTAAGTTCCTATCAGAAATACTGATGTGTGTTCAGAGTTTTGTGAAATTCTAAGTATGTTATTTGCCTCAAAATCACCTGAGAAGTATTCCAGTTTGACATGTTGCCACGGCAACAATTTTTTAGATATCAATATCCCCCTTGCAGATTTATATCAGCTGTGTTTTAACATTATTCTGATGAAGTTTGAAGCAAATCGAGTAATAATAAGATGCTGAATTCAAATCATTTTGAAAATGACACACTTCCTTCTGCCAGTTGGTGGCGCTATAACTTTGACTCCTAATAGTCACATATATGCGATCGACATCATACAACGAATAATCTGATGAAGTTTGATTAAAATCAGGAAATGTATGTGGATGGTATTAGACACTTCCTGTTTCTAATTTCTCGCCATAATTTCAACGCCTCGCCACGAGCAAACCTTTCGAGATATCAAAAATCCCCTGGCAATTTTTCATCCCCAGTGTCTTGAGATCATGTTGACCGAGTTTGGCGGCAATCGAGAAAAAATCCTATGACAAGTATTTCAAATTCCAGAGCATGCGCTTTTTACATAACTCTAAATAGCTGACTTCCTGTTGGGTGGAGCCTATGACATGCAATACGAAAGTTGTTCGGCACGATGAGATCTATATGTGTACTGAGTTTCATATGAATATGTGCAAGTATGTGTGAGCTATACATCAAAATTTTTGACTGTGTTCCAGGGGGCGCCGTAGAGCCCCTGTGCCACGCCCGGGTCCCAGCCTCTGCAGGCTCCTAAAGGCCACAGATTCCAAAGTGTGCGCAAATTTTCAAGAGTTTTTGAGTATGTTAAGGACCCCAAAAGCCCCCACAACTTTGACGAAAAATTTGAATACTAAACCCTAAATAGCCAACTTCCTGTTGGGCGGAGCCTATGATATGCAATACAAAAGTTGTTTGGATTGATGAGATTTATATGTGTACCGAGTTTCATACGTCTACGAGCAAGAATGTATGATATATGGCCCTCCATATTCCAGGGGGCGCTGTAGAGCCCCTGTGCCACGCCCGTGTATCAGTCTCTGCCCGGCCCTAATGGCCGCAGGTTCCAATCTGTGTGCCAATTTTCAAGACTTTTTAAGCACGTTAAGGGCCCCAAAAGCCCCCGAGACGTTGGAAAAAAATAATAATAATAATAATAATAATAAATATAGCTGCAAGCAGCGATGGCGGGCTCAAGCCACCAATGCCATCACCACCCCGGTGGCATCAGGTAAACTGTGCCCAGCGGGCACATGCATTCACAATATCCCTCTGGCAGTGAGGTTTTAAAGGATAGAGGGGAGCGTAGAGGGGAGCGTGCATTTGCAGTGGCTGGGCCACGACTCTGGAATACCCTGCCTTTAGAGATCAGACTGGCCCCTTCCTTGTCTATTTTTAAATCTTTGCTAAAAACTTTTTTATTTTCCTTAGTGTACTGACTACTGTGTTATGCTACATTTTGAAATGGGTGGTTTTAAATTTTTTGTCTGGTCTATTTTTATGTATGTGTAATATTCTTGCTCTTATGTTAAAGCACTTTGGTCAGCCAGGAGGCTGTTGTAAATGCGCTATACAAATAAATTGAACTTGAACTAGAACTTGAACTTGATATGGCGGTTAAAGGGTTAATCCGAATCATCTAGACTTTAAAATCACATTCATAGAACAATATATATATATATATATATATATATATATATATATATATATATATATATATATATATATATATATATATATATATAACTTTAGTAACACTTTACAATAAGATTTCATTTATAAACATTATGTTAACATGAACAATATTTATATAGCATTCATTCATGTCACTAACTTAAACATTAAAACATTGTTTTATTGTGATTTTTTTCCAAGCACATTTTACCAATTCCAAACCATATCAATCTTAATAACTACCATTATTTTTTATTTAATCATTTATGAGTGCTATACAATAGTCCAGGAAAGCTGGAAGAGAAAAACAGGTCAAGAAGAACTGACAAAAAGAATTGCAAAATAATTAGGAAATAATGTGAAGATTAATTTTTAGTCAATTCTGCAAGACAGACTTTCAGGAAAGGAGGTGGAATAAAAATGAGCTCCTAAATCTTAATCCCAGATTCTGGAAGATATATTCCTCAAACCATCGGACAAGAGGAGGTGGTGCTGGTCCTTCACGAGTCACTCTAATTTGTTCATTAAGCCTATATATAAAGTCTTAATATATAGTATTTCACAATACTTCATGGTATTCTAATTAAATAATTTTTTGGAATCTTAGATCTCTCAGAACCTGACACATTGTAATTCTGAGACTCCAGGAAAGTGGCAGTACTGTAAAATGTTGGCGCTGGAGACTAAATGCTCACTGATAGTTTCACACCTAATTCACTTAACACACACACACACACACACACACACACACACACACACACACACACACACACACACACACACACACACACACATTACCCACTGTGACAGAGGGACAGAGTGACATCAGATGTATGATAGTTTTTTAATTTTCTATCATCCATATAGTGTTGTATAGTCATGAAACTATGCATATTTCCTCAGAATGACTTGTCTTCTATGTGTACATTTTTTTGAAGTGTTTAGAAGCTGCACTTTTTTTTACTGGTTCCTTTTTTACTATTATTTCAAAAAATCACCACGACAAAACCATTCAAGCTATCCAAAATTCATTCACACCTGTTCTGTAAGATTAATTCTTTAAACAGTGGTAAAAGAGGATGTGGTGCTGAACCTTCAAGAGTCACTTAAAACGTATCTGTCCATAAAGCCTATTAAGAATTATTCTTAATATACAGTTCACAATACTTCAGCTTGTTATTTTAATTAAGTGAGGGTCATTTTATCAGTAAAATTCCTAAAATACATATTATTTTATTTGAAAGATTTCTATAAATGATTTAAATCATACTCGTTTCTACAATAATTATTTAAAAGTAATCCTATATCTCCATCTGGTGGCCATTATTGGTACTAAGAATTGCAAGCTTGATTTATAAGTTATGATAGTTTTAATTTTATGCTGGCTCTTGAAAATGATAAAGCTATGAAACTTACTGTGCTTCCTTCAAATGAGGACTTCTACTTATATAAAAAATTATGAAGAGTTAGAATGAAAAATTTTAAAGATATAGTAAAATAACTATTGTATTTTTTATGTTACTTTAATAAATCTCTATGGCAACACCATTTAAGCTATCCTAAACCCATTCACAATTTAACATCTCAGTATATTGGCATCATGTTGAAAAAGGAGTATGGAGTAGTATGAGGAGGAGTATGAATTCATTTACAGGCTGATTTTATCATAAATCCACAATAACATTTCTGAGTTCTGTATCAATCTGTGTTGTTGTTTGTTTATTTTTATCTTTTATTTTTCATAGGAAGATAACTTACTCTCCTTTTTAATAAATGTGCTTATAAACCAAGGACAAGCTATTTATAGCTGTATTTATGAACTGCTTACTCCTGACTATTAATATTGGGACAAGGCTTTATAAAGCATGAACTGACTATTTACTAATGAGTGCAGTTATTATAAAGTGTTATCAATGCATTTGCTAATGTTAACAAATTAGACATTATTTTACAGTGTTATCAAATCCTTAAATGACTCATAAGCATTTGTGAAAGTTCTGCTAGCATTACAGCTTAGTATTGATCTGTGAGCTGAACAGATTTACTGTTACATCTATGAGATTATGTAAATTCAAATAAATATAATGTCAGGATGTCATAGGTCAGTATCAAATGAGTTTGAAATTATTATTTGCAGCACAAATAAGGTTTTTTTTTAGGATTTTTAAAAATCCCTAAAACTGTCAGAAAAAGGATAAGGCCTAAGCTATTTCTATGTGAGTGGCTAAATTTATTTTTGTTTTTATAATTGTAATACACAAACTATGAAATTATACAAAATGTATAAAAAGGTAAATAAATAAGTACGCACACATTAAAAAAGCAGCCAAGTCGAATGAGTTTCCTTTTTTATAGATTAAAATTGAAGACAGAAGCAAGTGGTAAATGTGGTCACTTTAATATTCAAATCCAGTACGTTCGTACAACGAAAGGCAGAAACCTGCAGCTCAAGAGATATGTTATTCTGCCAGTCGCACTTTCAAATAGTCTTGCACACTTAAACTGGTTACAAACACCTGTATTTAGCTCTTGTTGTGTTATAATGTGTGTATTGTGTGCATCGGTGGCAATATTTTATTTAAAAAAGCTCTTAAACAAGAATAAATTCGTTTGTTTTCAGCTCGTAACACTACGCGCTGATCGGAGCGGTGATTTCAATTAGGCAGCCGCAAATATTTAATTTTTACACAAACAGTTCAAAAACATCTGAATTTAGCTCTTGGTGTGTTCTAATTGGTGAATTGTGTGATATCGCTGCAATATTTTATTTGTAAAAGCTATAAAACAAGAATAAACTCGTTTTTTTCTGAGCTCGTCATTCCACACGCTCATGCTCAGAGCAGTGATTCATCTCTTGTGTTTCTCACGTATCACTGACCACACATCAATTATTAATGAGCCCTGACCCGGTAATAATCAGATATGTTGGTTTAGCTTGTCAGTGTGAATTAAATCTAAGTATTTATTTGTATTTTAACCAATTTAAAAGAGAAACTAAAACTCCGGTAATTGCACCTGTAGGGGCGCAATTTCTCTCAGACAATGGAAGTCTAAGCACATACACTCAAACAGAGGGACAGAAGTGAGATGAGATGTCTGACAGTTTTTTTTAATTTTCTGTTATCTATACAGTGTTGTAAAGTCATGAAACTATCCATATTTACTCAGAATGACTTTTTGTCTGTATGAAAAAAGGTTTTGAAGTGTTTGGAATTTAAAAATGCAGGAAAATTAATAATTCCATTTTTAATGTCATTTAAAAAAAATCACCACGACAAAACCGTTCAAGCTATCCAAAATCTATTGGCAATTTAAGTTGTTTAAAATGTTTTGGCATCATGTAGACAAAGTTTGGTGTGTATAGTGTTACTCTCCTCTGAGCAGTATGCATTAATTCACAGCTAAATGTAAAAAAAAAATCCACATTCAAATCAAAATAGCTGACTTCCTGTTGATCGTAGCTGATGACTGTGAATTAGAAAGTTGTCCGTCTTGATGAGAACAATTTTTGTACCGAGTTTGGTGTCTGTAGCTAAAACTAACCCCCCCACTTTTGACAAAAGGTGGCGCTATAGAGTGCCTCTTCCACGCCCTCTTATGAACTTTTGCCAGTGTTTAGTTATCATAAATACTTATATGTGTTCTGAGTTTGATGAAATTCTAAGCATGTTATATGCCTCAAAATCACCTGAGAAGTATTCCAGTTTGACATGTTGCCACGGCAACAATATTTTTAGATATCAATATCCCCCCAGCAGATTTATATAGGCTGTGTTTTAACATTATTCTGATGAAGTTTGAAGCAAATTGAGTAATAATAAGATGCTGAATTCAAAGCATTTTGAAAATGACACACTTCCTGCTGCCAGTTGGTGGCGCTATAAGTTTGACTCCTAATAGTCACATATATGCGATCGACATCATACAAAGAAAAATCTGATGAAGTTTGATTAAAATCAGGAAATGTATGTGGATGGTATTAGACACTTCCTGTTTCTCATTTCTCGCCATAATTTCAACACCTCGCCACGAGCAAACCGTTCGAGATATCAAAAATCCCCTGGCAATTTTTCATCCCCAATGTCTTGAGATCATGTTGACCGAGTTTGGTGGCAATCGACAAAAAAACCTATGACAAGTATTTCAAATTCCAGAGCATGCGCTTTTTACATAACTCTAAATAGCTGACTTCCTGTTGGGCGGAGCCTATGACATGCAATACGAAAGTTGTTCGGCACGATGAGATCTATATGTGTACTGAGTTTCATATGCATATGTGTGATAATGTGTGAGCTATACATCAACATTTCTGACTGTGATCCAGGGGGCGCCGTAGAGCCCCTGTGCCACGCCCGGGTCCCAGCCTCTGCAGGCTCCTAAAGGCCACAGATTCCAAAGTGTGCGCAAATTTTCAAGAGTTTTTGAGTATGTTAAGGACCCCAAAAGCCCCCACAACTTTGACGAAAAATATGAATACTAAACCCTAAATAACCAACTTCCTGTTGGGCGGAGCCTATGACATGCAGTACGAAAGTTGTTTGGTTTGATGAGATCTACATGTGTACCGAGTTTCGTGTGTCTACGTGCAAGTATGTATGATATATGGCCCTCAGTATTCCAGGGGGCGCTGTAGAGCCCCTGTGTCACGCCCGTGTATCTGTCTCTGCCCAGCCCTAATGGCCGCAGGTTCCAAGGTGTGTGCCAATTTTCAAGAGTTTTCGAGCATGTTAAGGACCCCAAAAGCCCCCGTAACGTTGGAAAAAAATAATAATAATAATAAAAAATAATCCTAAGGAAAACAATAGGGCTCTCGCCCTCCAGGCTTGAGCCCTAATAATAATAAAAAATAATCCTAAGGAAAACAATAGGCCTCTCGCCCTTTGGGCTTGAGCCCTAATAATCCTAAGGAAAACAATAGGCCTCTCGCCCTTTGGGCTTGAGCCCTAATAATTAGGTTTCCAAAAGTAAGAATAAACTATGGATTTGAGTAAAATTATCAGTCATCTTCTAAAAAGCGAGCCATCCTACTTTTAAAATCACTTGCTGTCACAACTAACAAAAAGTTTAGTGTCACAAAATTCTTGCAAAATAAAAAAAAAAAAACATTGAAATAAAAATGGGATGTTTCATATCATAATAAAACATGATTATGGATGTGATATGGCATTTCTTTAAATTTACACAGTTTACTAATGTTGCTCAAATATGCCATTAATGTACTGACACAAATATATCTAATGTAAATGACAAAAACAAAGTTTATGGCTGATGTCACAGAAGCAAAGCAGCAGATGTTATAAATAAAGTCAGTTAACAATGTCATTGAACAGAATATGTTTTTTTTTTTACTGTGTTTTTATTGAACTTTTTTCATTTTTATATATTAAAAATAAATAAATAACAACAGCAAAAAACAAACAATAACAACAGTTAAAGTTCAAATAAATACACAAATCCTTGACAGCACTTCAAAGAATACACCACATACCAGCACATTCACTGCATTGTTCAAGCATTAACATATATTAAGTCTATTTATGATGTCCCAGCGTTTATGGATTGTAATATAGCGTCGTAATTGTAAACACCTAAAGAGATCATTCGATCTCAATGTAAACCATTCTTTTCCCATCTACTAAAGGCACTATGCCATATAGAAGGGAGGAAATCTGGGTTACCTTTAATAATAAATTTGGACAGTGTGCTGTATCCATATACTTGTTTTCTTCATTCTTTTCTGTGCTTGCAAGTCCATGAATGGCAGAACTGGCAAACAGACGAAGTCTACTACTTGTTGCTAATAAAACAGATTAAGTTTAGACGTGTGCCCTTGCATCCTCACATAATACAAACGGAGAGTTCAGTAGTTCATGTTACTATTATCTAGCAGATTTATTTTCCTCCATATATCATACAGCTGTAATATCTTGACTCATAATACATAACCAAAACAACAAACTGTATTCTTCACTATCAAGGCAAGACAAAAAAGCACAGTCGAAAACTGTTTGCTTCCCAAATCAGCAACACCTGTGTCTGCGTTTCCTCTGGGTTAAATGACATACCTGGCTGACCTGTGATCAGCTAGTCCACAAAACACATCCAGCCCACTAGTGGCACAGGAAAAAAAAACTACATACAATACCGAATGAATATGGCTCATACACTCCAGCCCCTAATTGCATCTGCCAGAGCAATTACACCAAATTCAAAGGAGCCTTAAATACCAAAAATATAGCTTATATTAATGGGAACCAATTACTCTTTAGCTTCATTAAGCAAGCATATCTTAGTTATGGCTCGTTCAATGATGTTTGTCCTGGTCTTCAAACGAACCACACGTACCAGACCTCTTTTATCAGGCAAAGTTTCCAAGACTCTTCCTAGCATCCATGACCCACCTGGTGCTGTGGAGTCCGCAACCATGACCAGGTCTCCAAGTACACAATTCCTCTTCTCCTGTTTCCATTTATGATACACCTGTAAAAGCGGTAAGTACTCACGGATCCACCTCTTCCAAAAGAGATCAGAGATGTACTGGGTTTGTTTCCACCTTCTTCTTGAGTAAACATCCCTTTTGTCGAACAGTCCTGGTGGGAAAACTGGTTTTCCTTTGAGGAGGAGCAGATGGTTTGGTGTCAAGGCCTCAAGATCGTTGGGATGTGATCCAGCTTCTCGCAGCTCCCTTTCTGCACCCACAAAGTTGGTGCCATTGTCAGATCTCAAATGCGAGACTTGTCCTCTTCGACAGATGAACCGTCCCAAATCATTGATGCACGAGTCGGTGTCAAGAGAATAGGCCACTTCCAGGTGCACAGCCCTGCTCGCCATGCAAGTGAATACTACTCCATATCTTTTCACGATGCTACGCCCTCTTTTCACGTCAACTGGCCCAAAGTAATCTACACCAACGTAAGTAAATGGTGGTAATTCAGGAACCACTCTCTCTTCTGGCAAGTCTGCCATTTTTTGCTCACCAGTTTTTCCACCATGGCGCTTACAAATGAGGCATCTTGATATGATCTTCCTTACTGCAGTAGGTCCACTTGTGATCCAGTATTTTCTCCTTGTAGCGGATAGCACATGATTTCTACCTCCATGTCCAAGCTGTAAATGGACATGATGAAGGATAAGATCGGAGATATGTTGGTCCTTTGACAAGATGAGGGGGTGTTTAATGTCCTCAGGGATTGCTGCCTTTTTCAGCCGTCCCCCAACTCGTAGAACTCCTCCTTCTAGAACTGGATCCAATTTGAGGATGCTGCTACTTCTCGGCACTTGTGAGTTGCCAGAGGTTAGTGTAGCAAATTCCGTAGGGAATCTCTCTTGCTGGCAAAAAGCGATTATGGAGGTCTCAGCCTCCAAGAGATCTTCCAGAGACACCTTCTGATTCCCAAGCGATCTTGAGAAAGCTTGCGTCTCCTTTTGCACATCCAACCTTGCTGCTCTAATAGCATTGGTGTTTGCTTGCTCCAACTCTTTTCTTTTTTCTTTCAGTTTGAGCAGAGTTCATTTCAGCTTAATGAGCCACACAACTGCAACTTTCAATCTTTGCCAATCAGAGAAATGGGGCATCAGTTGTGATGTGGCGTAGGTGTCAACAAGTATCGCATTGACCGTCAGACATCTCTTTACTTCTGGGTCATCAGCAGTGACACTTGTATCCCCAGAAAATGTTGGCCACTTTTCTTCTGGTTCCCATAGGAATTCCGGGCCTTCTATGTATCTTTGCTTTACAAGATTTTCTGCCTTCAATCCACGTGAAGCATCGTCAGCAGGGTTCTGGGATGTGGGAACGTATCTCCACTGCTCAATTTCCGAGTTGTCCCTGATGGTGGTTACCCTGTTTGTTACAAAGGTTTGAAATCTTCGGTCTTCATTCTTTATATACTTAAGAACTGATGTGCTATCAGTCCAAAAGCAAGTCTTCTTAATTGGAAACTGGAGCTCCGATTGAAGCATCTTGTCCACTCGTACTGCAACAATGGCAGCGGTGAGCTCTAAACGGGGAATGGTGACAGTCTTTAGGGGGGCCACTCTGGCTTTGCCAAATAAGAAAGTAACATGAACCCTCTCATCCATGTTCTGCAACCTCAGATAAGTAGCCGTACCATAGCCGTTCTCGCTCGCATCGGCGATGTGATGCAATTGGGCACTGATAGTCCTCCCAAATCCTGCAGGCTTCACACATCTGTGGACTTTGAAATATGCCACCTTTTCAAGATCTATCAGCCATTTGTTCCACTTCTGCGGAAAAGCTGGAGGTATTGGATCATCCCAATCACACTTCACCCTGCATAACCCCTGCAACAACAGCTTGGCAGGGAGTACTACGGGTGCGAGGAACCCCAATAGATCGTAGACAGAACTGATGATGGATAGCATGCCTCGTTTTGTTGCCGGCTTCTCCTTGACTTTCAGCTTGAATTTGAAAGTATCCCTCTCGATACACCACTCTAAACCCAAAGCTCTGTCCAACGGCAGCTTATCCCTGTCCAGATCAAGCTCATACAGGTTCTTGGACTTGAGATCCTCTGGGAGGCTTTGCAGTACTCTTCGACTATTACTAATCCATTGAGTGAGGGTAAACCCTCCTCTGCCACAAATGGTTATAAGGTTTTTAACCATGGTGACTGCATCTTCTTCAGAGGGTAAACTCTTCAGTAAATCATCCATATAGAAGTTTCGGTTGACCGTTTCAATCACTTCTGTTGGAAAGTTGACCTTATTGTCTTCAGCAGTTTTTCTAAGAGCAAGGCAGGCAACACTGGGTGATGAAACATCCATCCATCCATCCATCCATCCATCATCTTCCGCTTATCCGGGGCCGGGTCGCGGGGGCAACAGTCTAAGCAGAGACGCCCAGACTTCCCTCTCCCTAGCCACTTCTTCCAGCTCTTCCGGGGGGACCCCGAGGCGTTCCCAGGCCAGCCGGGAGACGTAGTCCCTCCAGCGTGTCCTAGGTCTTCCCCGGGGCCTCCTCTCGGTGAGACGTGCCTGGAACACCTCCCTGGGAAGGCGTCCAGGAGGCATCCGAAATAGATGCCCGAGCCACCTCAGCTGGCTCCTCTCGATGTGGAGGAGCAACGGCTCTACTCTGAGCTCCTCCCGAGTGACCGAGCTTCTCACCCTATCTCTAAGGGAGCGCCCAGCCACCCGACGGAGAAAGCTCATTTCGGCCGCCTGTATCCGGGATCTTGTCCTTTCGGTCATGACCCACAGCTCATGACCATAGGTGAGAGTAGGAACGTTGATTGACCGGTAAATCGAGAGCTTTGCCTTTGCCTTACAGCTCAGCTCCTTCTTCACCACGACAGACCGGTACAGCGACCGCATTACTGCAGAAGCTGCACCGATCCGTCTGTCAATCTCACGTTCCATCCTTCCCTCACTCGTGAACAAGACTCCAAGATACCTGAACTCCTCCACTTGAGGCAGGAACTCTCCACCAACCTGAAGTGGGCAATCCACCCTTTTCCGACTGAGAACCATGGCCTCGGACTTGGAGGTGCTGATTCTCATCCCAGCCGATTCACACTCGGCTGCAAACCGTCCCAATGCACACTGAAGGTCCTGGTCTGAGGATGCCAACACGACAACATCATCCGCAAAAAGCAGCGACGAAATCGTTTGGTCCCCAAACCGGACACTCTCCGGCCCTTGGCTGCGCCTAGAAATTCTGTCCATAAAAATTATGAACAGAACCGGTGACAAAGGGCAGCCCTGCCGGAGTCCAACATGCACCGGGAACAGGTCTGACTTACTGCCGGCAATGCGAACCAAGCTCTTGCTCCGGTCGTACAGGGACCGAACAGCCCTGAGTAGGGAGCCGCCGACCCCATACTCCCGCAGTATCCCATACTACCCTCCACAGGATGTCGCGAGGAACACGGTCGAATGCCTTCTCCAAGTCCACAAAACACATGTGGACTGGTTGGGCAAACTCCCATGAACCCTCCAGCACCCTGGAAAGGGTAAAGAGCTGGTCCAGTGTTCCACGACCGGGACGAAAACCACACTGTTCCTCCTGGATCCGAGGTTCCACTATCGGCCGAATTATCCTCTCCAGTACCCTGGCATAGACTTTCCCAGGGAGGCTGAGAAGTGTGATCCCCCTATAGTTGGAACACACTCTCCGGTCCCCCTTTCTTGAAAAGAGGGACTACCACCCCGGTCTGCCAGTCCAGAGGTACTGTCCCCAACCGCCATGCGATGTTGCAGAGGCGTGCCAGCCAAGACAGCCCCACAACATCCAGAGACTTGAGGTACTCGGGGCGGATCTCGTCCACCCCCGGTGCCTTGCCACCGAGGAGCTTTTTAACTACCTCGATGACTTCAGCCCGGGTGATGGACGAGTGCCCCTCCGAGTCCCCAGCCACTGCTTCCTCAACGGAACACAAGTCGGTGGGATTGAGAAGATCCTCGAAGTATTCCTTCCACCGCCCGACGATATCCCCAGTTGAGGTCAACAGGTGCCCATCTCTACTGTAAACAGTGTTGGTAGGGCACTGCTTCCCCCTCCTGAGGCGTCGAACAGTTTGTCAGAATCTTTAGAATATGCCTTTCCTTCTCTCCTACGTGCAAAACACTGGGGTGCGTTCGATTGCACTTGTTGCAAATGATGCGCCTGTCGCAATTCTTACTCAAGTGTCCTGTGCACAAACAACTAAAACACAAACCTTTCTCCTTTAGGTAGTCCAGTTTCTCCCTGTGTGTCTTTTTCTTCCCAGTTTAAACATTGTTCCAAAACATGATTACCAGCAGCACAATACAGACAGGAAATAGACTGAGTCTTGGTCAAGGATGTCACTTTGTTCTGAGCCTTTTCCTTCTTGTTACTATCTGGTTTGCTGTATCCATCTTCAATGACCACCTGTGTTGCAAAGCTGTTTCTTCCCAGCTGAGGTTTCACCTGTGACTAACTTACTTTTATAGCTCCTTTGATAACAGGTGAAGTGTCCTGTATGTCACCAAAGACTGGATCTGATGTGATTCTGACCTGGCGCTCAATGTACTCCACAATGTCTGAAAAACGTGCTCTTCGACCAGTTTTCTCCAGTATCTCACATGCCTTTGCTCTGCACTTGTCTCTGAGTTTATACGGAAGCTTCTGACTCAGACTCTTTATGTTTGCTGGCATGTTAAGCTCCTCCAAGTACTGAAGATCATCCATAGCATTGGAACACTCACGTAGGAAAAGTCCATAAGCTTTGAGCGCTTTGGGGTCCTCAGCTTTGATACTTGGCCATCCTGTGACCTTCTCCATGTAGGCCTCGGTTATCTTAAACTCATTTCCAAAGTGCTCCTTTAGCAATTGTTTAGCAACAGAAAATCCTTTATTTGCAGTCAAATGAAGGCAGCTGCGCACAATATCCCTTGGCTGTCCCCTAGTAAATTGCTCAAGATAGTACAAAGAGTCTCCTTTACAGCTGGTGTTTGCTTCCACGCAATGTTCAAATGCTTTTATAAATGTGTTGAACGGACGCTGCTACCACCCTGTAGCACTTCTAGCTTAGCAGAAGTGGCAGCTATCTCAATGTCCAGCTCAAGCTGCTCCTTTTTTCTCCTCAAGATGAGCTCCTGCTCCTCCAATGCATGCTTCTCCTTTAAGGCAGCAGCTCGAGCCAAGAGTGCGGCCTGTTCTGCCTTCGCCATGCGTCTGGCTGAAGAAGTGGAAGATCTGCTACTGGAGGATCTGCTACTTGAGCCATGGTGCCTTGACTGCACGTTTGAAATGCTGTCTTGATGTTGAATCTGATCATCCTCTTCCTCATTCCTTCCACCAGCAGCACTCCTTCCATTGCTGGCATCAACCTCATTTCCATTTACAGCATTGACATCAACAGTTTGAATTTCAATTTGACCCTGCAAATCATCATGATCATCATCCACTTTAGTAACTGAACAAGCTTAAGTGTCATAAAACCATTGTTTTGTACCCACAAAAAAAGTCATTAAAATTCAACATTTTAGCTTGGTACCATATTTCATGTTTGTTCGCTTCATCAGTAGGCAATAAACCCAATAAAGATGTATGTACATGCTCTATCTCGTCACACAACTTATTGAACATGTTAAATTCATTTTCAACCTCACTTACATGCTCTTTATCATCCATCAATTTAGCAATAGATGTTTTTGCATTCGACAGTTTACTAAATTTAGACTTTCTTTCCTTTTCTTAAGCGCTTGTTTTTTCCAACAAAGCTTTGGGTGTTAATTTAACCACACGTTTTTCAGTTACAGATTTTACCCCTACATCCACACAAAGTTCAGTCTCAAGTCCAAGTTGACCTTTTTCCTTTTCGGCCATAATGACCACGCAAAAGTTGGCTTATTATTCAATAAGCCCGCAAATAGTTTTGTGTTGCGCAACAACTCGTCTAGACGCGCAGTTATTTTTAGATGGTTGTGAGCTTGCTACCAATGCATTGGTTTTACGCGAATGTGTGCAAACAAATTACCATGGCCATTCATAATATCAGTGCTGATCACCACATACCCCAATAGAGCGTTGGCCGGCTTTATGAATGATGTCCCTGGTATTCTTTGATGATGCTGGTATTCCGGTGACCCCTTTCTCCTCCGGTGCAGCTCCTTTCAGCAATCGGCAACTCCAAACATTTGCCCACCTCACATCCGTGATTTCCAAATGAACACCGTTAATCCACAATATAACAGGTCCTCACGAGTAACGATTATCCAAGCTGAAGCAGTTTTCGACCTAAACGAAGTCTAGTACTGGTTGCTAATAAAACGGATTAAGTTTAGATGTGTGCCCTTGCGTCCTCACATAATACAAACGGAGAGTTCAGTAATGTTACTATTATCTAGCAGATTTATTTTCCTCCATATATCATACAGCGGCAATATCTTGACTCATAATACATAACCAAAAAAAAAAAAAAAAAAAACCGTATTCTTCACTATCAAGGCAAGACACAAAAGCACAGTCGAAAACTGTTTGCTTCCCAAATCAGCAACACCTGTGTCTGCGTTTCCTCTGGGTTAAATGACATACCTGGCTGACCTGTGATCAGCTAGTCCACAAAACACATCCAGCCCACTAGTGGCACAGGAAAAAAACTACATACAATACCGAATGAATATGGCTCATACAGAGACTCCAGGAAGTGAATTCTGTTCAAATTTAACCCATTCTACCTCCTTATCAATGCCAAGCCAAGCAGCCATAGCCCTAAACTGAGCAGCCCAATAATAATATCTAAGATTAGGAAGGTTCAAACCCCCCCTGTCCTCATTTGACAAATCTATTTTAAGTCTAATTCTTGGTCTTTTGTTTTGCCAAATAAACATTGAAATCCATTTTTCTATTTTATTAAACTGAGAATGGAAACAAAACAGGGAGAGACTGAAATAGGAAGAGAAGCCTCGGCAATATGTTCATTTTTACTGTTTCAATCCTTCCAAACATGGAGAGAGGCAATGCCTCCCATCTCGCCAAGTCTTTTCTTATGGTCTCACATAGCTGTGAGTAGTTAGCAGAGTATAA
This sequence comes from Carassius auratus, assembly GCF_003368295.1. NCBI lineage: Eukaryota > Metazoa > Chordata > Actinopteri > Cypriniformes > Cyprinidae > Carassius > Carassius auratus. The sequence goes on from NW_020528444.1 coordinate 17,419, forward strand.
CTGTGATGCCATGGGTGTAAGTGGGACACCCAAGTATCTGAAACCCTTACTAGACCATCGAAAAGATACTTCATTATCTAACTGAGTGGGCCAATGTCCAGAAATCATCATTGCTTCTGATTTCTCAGCATTTACCCTATATCCAGAAACTAAGCCATAATCTCTAAGCCACTCTTAAAGGGCCGGGATAGATTAAACATGTTTTTCAATGAATAATAGTACGTCATCGGCGTATAACGATATTTTATGACACTTCCCTCCTTTATCTGTTATCCCCTATATTCTGGGGTTGCTCCTTATCAACTCCGCTAATGGCTGAATACTAAGAGCAAATAAGACTGGAGACATTGCATCTCCATGAAGAGTTCCCCTACCTACATTAAAAAAACTCTGACCAGTTACCATTTACTCGAACTCTTGATTTAGGATTTTTATTAAAAAAAATCTTTACCCACTTAACAAAAGTGTCATGAAACCCCATATAATTTAGAGTCTGTTCCAGAAACACCCAGTCTACCCTATCAAATGCTTTCTCAGCATCTAAGCTGAGAAGCATTAAAGGTGTTTTACTGTCTTTTCCAATTTGTTGTAAGTTTAAAGCTCTTCTTAATATTTTTGTTCCATATCTTTTATTAACAAATCCAGTCTGGTCCGGTTTGACCAATTTTTTTATATGCTTCTGAATTCTGTTGGCTATAATTGAAGTTAAGATTTTCATATCCTGACATAGTAAGCTTATTGGTCTATAAGCCATACATTTTGTAGGGTCTTATCCAGTTTTATGAATTACCGTTAATTACATAAATTAGGAGCCAATTTGTTTACAAATGCCTTGTAGAATTATCCGGGGAATCCACCTGGTGACTTATTGTTTATTAAATTTGCAATAGTCGCCCTTATTTCTTCTTCTGTAATAGGGGATATTATTTCCTTTGCTGTTTCTTCTGTTAGTTTATTTAGTTAAATTGTTCACAAAAATGATTTAATTCTTTCCTCCTTATTTATTAATTTCTGGCCTTCATATAATTTTTTATAATAATCTTGAAATGCCTTAACTATATCATGTGGTTTTGTTTGCATTATTGAGATATCTAGGTGTTTGATCTTTGGAACTACCTTGCTTGAGCCTTAACGTAATTGAAAGGCCAAAAGCCTACTAGCTTTATTACTCATCTCGTAATATTTTCTGCTTACAAATCTGAGTGCCCCCTCTGCTTTATATGTAAGCAAATCATCCAATTTCTTTCTTTCATGCTTTAAACGTTCTAGAATTTTAATTTGACCTGTTTGTTTATGTTCAGTTTCCAGTTTCCTGATTTCATTCTCTATCTCGTTTTGTTTGGCTAATCTCAACTTTTTATTCCTAGATGTTATTTCTATTATTTTACCTCTTGTCACTGCTTTGGCCTCCTCCCACAAAATAGATGGGGTAACCAGTTCATTATCGTTAATATCAAAGTATACAATCAGTTGCTGTCTTATTTCTTCTTTCGCCTTACAATCATTTATTACTGAGACGTTTAATCTCCAGTATTTAAATTGTTTATCTTGTCCTAACTGGAGCATGATCAGATATAGTTCTACCAGAAAGACTCGGGAGATAAAATGATGTACGAAGCATACATTTATTGACAACTCAGCAAGCATACTTATAAATTTCTTTGGCGGAAGGCCCCGTCCATGGTTCGTAATCCGAGGGTAGCGAATCTGCATTCCCTGCCTGAAGACGAAGGCAGAGGCGCAGCCGACCCCCAAAATTAGGTGGATTATGAGACCTCCAGACGGGGCCAGCCTTACCCCCAAAAAAGTAGATGAAGTATACCCACCAGTTGTGAATCCTAAGGTTCCTGGAAGATATAAAAAGAGAGTTAGCATGATCAGTATGATGACGTTAGATTAAACCTCTTATAAAGTTTTTACAGAAATAGCCGCAATAGGCAGACGCAGACAGGCCCCAATAGACCGAACATAAATAGCCACGATAGGCCAGACGCAGACAGCCACAATAGGCAGACACAGGACAGGCCTCGATAGACCATACAGAAAAATAGCCATGATAGCCGGACACTGATAGGCCTCGATAGACCGTACAGAAATAGCCACGATAGGCAGACGCAGACAGGCCTCAATAGACCGTACAAAAATAGCCACGATAGGCCAGACGCAGACAGCCACAATAGGCAGACACAGGACAGGCCTCGATAGACCATACAGAAAAATAGCCATGATGGCCGGAGACGGATAGGCCTCGATAGGCAGACACAGACAGGCCTCGAAAGACAGTACAGAAATAGCCACAAAAGGCCAGACATATACAGGCCTTGATAGACCATACAGATATAGCAACACCACCACCAGTAATTGCATGAATTTACCTGATTAGTTACAGGAGAGCTTGCTGAGCTTCGAGAATGGTTTTTGAATCAGGTCTGATGTATGATTCAAATGCTGAGGAAGACCATCTGCCCATGATCTTAACAGCTGATGTAGAGATCCATCGTTCAGCTTCTGAAGTAGCTGCCCCAATTCTGAATGAATGGCCAGTATAGAGAGAGGGGGATAGACTGCAGCTTTTGAGAACAGTGGTTAAGTGAGTTCTAAAACAGGCCTTAGAAAGGGGTGCTCCGTTAGGTAAAATAGAGAGTGGTGCGTTTTTAGAAGCTCTAGGTCGGATTTAACCATGCAGAGAAGGGACAGAATTTATTATTGATTTTAGAATTGTTAAGGTGACACCAGAACCTTGCACATCGGTTTTTGAGTGCTTGAGGAAGCGTGTGAGAATTTAGGTCTGAATCATAGATCTTAAAGGAAATGCCGCGAGCAGGATCAAATTGATTAGTTTTCAAGTGAATTCCCCTCCCCTTAACTGTCACCCCCCAATTTATTTTTTTTATTTTTTTAAGGCATTAGAGTGCACTATCCGAACTAAATTGCTGTAATTTATGAACACTTTGGAATATAAACAAAGGTTGGTCTCTTTTAAACGAAGAAAATTAGCAGATGTTGGCAAAAGTGGAATTTTTTTTTTCCAAAAAGTTGAAGTATCAAAAGTTATAGAAGTCCGCATAAATCGAATTGACTTAAGCTTACTAGCACACATTGCTCATCTTGATGTAAACAATTATGTCTTCGTAATCTTTATAGAAATCTGAACATTTCCACTCTGTAATGCATAATTTTTCTGATGACGTCAGTTTGACAGCATGTGCAGAACCTCCTTAACACACCCCTCCAGCCGTTAGTTTGCTATGAGTGAGAAGGAGACCAGGAGCGCCAACAAACCATGCCTGCTAATTAATATTCGGTTTAAACTGGAGATATGTCACTACTCTGAAATAAGGTCAGTAGCAACTTCGTGTCACGTGGACTTTAAGATACCTACTGAGCATTGAGCCGAATCTTACCTACGACTCAAATGAAAGGGTCCATATACGCATCAGCTTGGTAGAGCCGGTGTTCGCAATAGCGCTAGTCCAAGAGTAAGCCATGTAAAGATGAGGTGAGAGCAGCGGTTCCCTGCATCTGCAACCATAGAATCCCATTCGAGTATGAAGCATTTCAGGAATAGATGCAAATGAAACAATGACTGAATAAACAAAGATTAAAGCATAGGATTAAAACAGCGAATCTTAAGTGTGCTAGACAAAGCATATTTTTAACAGAAATGCGAACAATCTTTATCAGTATAAAAGATTGTAGCGTTTATTACAAGCCTTAAAGTGCCTCATTACGAAGGAGTTATTCAGAACATTGCATGCACTATGATCAACATGTTAATTATGCTGTGCGAGTCTGCTAGATAAACAAGCACGAAACGCCGCTTTATTTGAACGTGTGAGTATAAATCCTTGCAGAGAACAAAATTAATGCCCAGCCGCCACAAGTGCATAGAACAAAATGATACTTATAATGCTGTAGACTGATGAAGTGATGGAGGCGAGATGCCGAAAGAGACCGGCAGCCATGATTCTGTCTGCTGGTCCAGAGAGACTTCATTCGTGCAGGTTCACGTGAGCGTACAGATGAATAATTGTTGATTGAGACCCAAGCAGCACTGACGCGACATCTTGGAAAGCACCAGCGTTGCCAAGACCGTTTTTTTTTTCCTTTTATGAGGGTTGCTATTTCTGTCCGGGGTTTGAGGTGACCCCAATAGTGTCATACAGGGGTGCTGCTGAGGATTTTGGGCCCCATGAAAAGAATCTTGACAGGGCCCCCAACACAGCTGAAAGTTTTTTCATATTAATTTACATAAAATCATGCTCTTTTATGGTGTTTTGACTATCATTCTCATATATTTAAGTCAATCAGACAATTGAACTCCATCCCATGTCCACACCTGTAATTTGTCCTCTGTAATACTGCACTACTTCAGTACTGTATAATGTATATACTGTGCATAGCTGTACATGTTTCATATAGTGTATTCACATATATTTATATTTGTATGAATATTTGTACTGTACACTGGCAATGACAATAAAGTTAATCTAATCTAACCTAATATTTTTAACATGACACTGAAGTACGTTTGAGAAAATTGAGTTCCCTTATCATGCAGTTTTAACACTAGAACGGCCACCAGCAGTCATTTTAACCGTAACATTTAAACTTATGGTAATTATCTTTAACACTAGAATGAACACGGCATCATTTTGACCATTTTGAACTTTGCATAGTCAATAACTTTGTCTAAATAAATCACAAAGCCTTGCTGCTCCCTGACTTTTCCTAAAACTACACAAATTTTCATGAAAACTAGTTTAAATATTTATTGTGTGAATAAAAACAGAAATATAATAATTTCTACCTATAACGTCCACTGGCAGTCATTTTGCGCTGTTTAAATTGAGTTTTGCCGATGGTCTGGATCAGATAATGTGAAAGTATTATGTGAAGATGGTTGGCAGAGATGAATCATGCTGTATTTGACAATAAAGGGGACAGTGTAGTAATACAACTCCACATCATCTTCAAGAGATGCACTGAAACCTCACAAACAGCTGATAGTTCGAGTTCATGAAGTTAGATTGCTTGCAAGACAGGTGCAACAGCGTGGTCCGCAGCAGGGTGCTGAAAGTGGGCGCCGCCTCGTACAAAGATGCCGACACCGGCTCCATGTGAGGCACATAGACAGTAAAAGAAATGGACACAGCGACCCCATTGGAACTCAATTGAGACAAGTGAAGCCCATTTTTAGCGGTTTTTAGCACTTCCGTTTCTGACGCGCAGACTCAAACGAAGCTTGACGACGTCAGCAACCTGTCGGACAGATGTAAATCTTCTAAGTGGCTGTGCGTGCAAACTGCCATCGTTAATCTTGCAGAGACGGCGAGCTTGAGCGGGGAGTTATTTGTCCTGAGTGAGCAGGAGTAAGTATTCTGATTAATTATTTTGTATAGTATTTTAAAATGTAACGCCAGTACGCCATATTAAGTTAATTGCCTGCAAGCTTCTCCTCCTATCTGTACGGTAATGTGACAGAGAGTCGAGTGGTTATGACGCAATCGTTAGCCTATTTTTTACAAAAACTGTTTATACTGTTTATGTACCATCGCCATATCTTCTCATTAAAACTTTAAACTCGCTATTGTTTCCAGACTGTCCTTTCACCAGCCGTCCCAGAACGATCTCACCAACATGGAAGCAGCGAGCACCAATACCCTCACCGTCTTCATGCACCACAGTGTCAAAAGAATGGATCAGCAGCAGGAGAGTATCTCGAACACCGGACGCGCTGTCCAAGCGCTGGTGGCACAGGTGTCCGAGCTCACCCAGCAGATCCATCAGGTCACATCTCCCACTGCGCCCATCGCACCGCCTGCGCCGTCCATTCCCCCGGGAATTCCCCAGGACCACTTCCGGCCAGAGCCGCGACTTCCGGCGCCGGAGAACTATGCGGGTGAGCCAACCTTTTGTAGAACATTTCTTAACAAATGCTCGATGCATTTCGCTCTACAGCCCCGCACTTTCGCTACTGAGGAATCCAAAGTAGCGTTCACGCTCACACTTCTCTCTGGCAAGGCTGCCTTATGGGGAACAGTGGTGTGGGAGAATCAACACCCGTGTTGTGCATCGTTCCACCTCCTATCGGACGAAATGAAGAGAGTCTTCGACCGGACCGCGGCCGGCAGGGAGGCTGCCCATAGCCTCTCGGGATTCCGGAAAGGATCTTCATTGGTAACCGAATACTCCATCGAGTTCTGTACCCTGGCGGCCGCGTACCAGTGGAACGAGGTGGCGCAGTGGGATAGATTCCTGCATGGGTTATCCGACCGTGTTCAGCAGGAGATCTACCTCCTCGAGCTGCCCCCTACTCTCAACGAACTCATTGACCTGGCGTTGCGGGTGGAGGCCAGGTTTAATCGTCTGGGCCGCCAACACAGTCCTTACAGGCCTCCCTTCTCTCCTGGTAGGGGGCGCTTGAGTCGAGAGAACACGGTCAGTTCTGTCGACGATCACGAGCCCATGCAGGTGGGTAGAGCTCGGCTGTCCAAGAGGGAGAGGGAACGGCGGAGATCCCAAGGACTATGTCTATACTGCGGAGGCTCTGACCATAACACCTACTCTTGCCCGGTAAAAGAGTCAGCCCGATAGTAAATCTGAGGCTACTATCGGGTGGGATCTCCGCTGAAAAGTCCTCACCAACATCATCGACCCTCCTTCCGGTGAGACTGCAGTGGAAGAATCAACATCATGAATATCAAGCCCTTCTGGACTCCGGAGCCGAAGGTAATTTCATTGATTCTTCACTTGCACATCACCTGAACATTCCTGTCCTTCCTGTGTCTCTCCCCATCCATGTCACCGCACTCAATGGCCAGGAACTGCCTCACGTCACACACCATACAGAACCCATCACACTGATCACATCTGGAAACCATCAAGAAATCATATCCTTTTTCCTCATGGACTCCCCTGTTACTCCCATTGTTTTAGGTCACCCCTGGTTGTTCAAACATAATCCACGAGTGGAATGGGGTTCTAACACTGTCACATTGTGGAGTGAAAGTTGTCATGAGTCTTGTCTTGTTTCTGCTTGTCCTGTTGTTCCTGTTTTTGTTTTTCAGAAAGAGACCATGGTTTTGCCAAACGTGCCCGTTGAGTATCTGGACCTGAAGGAAGTGTTCAGTAAGTCCCGGGCTGCTTCTCTTCCTCCGCATCGTCCCTACGACTGTGCCATAGACTTAGTGTCAGGTAAATCTCCGCCTAAAGGCAAGTTATACTCTCTTTCTATTCCTGAGAGGGAGGCCATGGAGAAATACATTTCTGATTCCTTAGCCTCTGGGTTCATCCATCCTTCCTCTTCTCCAGCGGGGGCGGGGTTCTTTTTTGTGGGTAAGAAGGAATGCTCGCTGCGACCTTGTATTGATTACCGAGAGTTGAACAACATTACTATTAAGAACACTTATCCTTTACCACTCATGTCTTCAGCTATCCAGAGGTTGCAGGGAGCATCTGTATTCACAAAATTGGATTTACGTAATGCTTATCATTTGGTCCGCATGAGGAAGGGGGATGAATGGAAAACTGCCTTTAACACCCCTTCAAAGGGCACTTTGAATATTTGGTGATGCCGTTCGGGCTCTTCAACTCGCCCGGGGTTTTCCAAGCACTCGTGATTGACGTGTTGAGGGATATGGTAGATCAGTTTATATATGTTAACCTGGATGACATACTGATTTCTTCTTCATCTCTCCAGGAACATGTTCAACACGTCAGACGAGTGCTCCAGAGGTTACTAGAAAATGGGCTTTTTGTCAAGGCGGAGAAGTGGGTATTCCATGCACAGTCGGTCCCCTTCCTAGGGTATATCGTGTCGTCTGAGGGAATACGAATGGACCCTGACAAAGTTAAGGCTGTGATAGATTGGCCATCTCCAGATTCCCGTAAGGCCCTACAGCGGTTTCTGGGTTTCGCCAATTTCTGTCGTCGTTTAATTCGTAATTTCAGCCAACTAGCCTCACCTCTGACAGCCTTGACCTCTCCCAGTACTCCGTTCAGGTGGTCTGACGCAGCTGAGGCTGCGTTCACTAATCTCAAGAACCTCTTCATTTCGGCTCCCATCCTTGTGGCCCCTGATCCCACACGGCAGTTCGTGGTGGAGGTCAACGCATCAGAGGTGGGGGTAGGAGCAGTGTTGTCCCAACGTGCTGCTTCAGATGATAAGGTACACCCTTGCGCATTTTTTTTCACATCGTTTATCTCCTGCCGAACGTAATTATGACATTGGCAATAGAGAGTTGTTGGCGGTCAAATTAGCATTGGAGGAGTGGTGCCACTGGTTAGAGGGTTCAGGGGTTCCCTTTATTGTTTGGACAGATCACAAGAATTTAGAATACATCAGAACTGCCAAAAGACTCAATTCCAGGCAGGCTCGGTGGGCACTTTTTTCCGGTCGTTTTGAATTTATCATATCGTACCGCCCGGGTTCCAAAAATGTCAAACCCGATTCTTTGTCACGTCTTTTTGATCCCTCCGCCCATCCCGTTACTCCCAAGTGTATTTTGCCTGAGAAATTAGTAGTCTCAGCTCTCGTATGGGAGGTCGAGTCAAAGGTCAAGACAGCCTTAGAAGGGGTAATGCCTCCGTCGGGTTGCCCACCAAAACGCTTATTTGTGCCAGAGGAGTTAAGGTCCGAAGTTGTCCAGTGGGGTCATTGTTCCAGCATGGCTTGTCACCCAGGGATAAGTAGAACTAATGGTTTGGTTAAACAACGATTCTGGTGGCCACGTATGGCTCGCGATGTCTGCGATTTTGTTTTGGCTTGTTCAGTTTGCGCCAGTGGTAAGTCATCTAACCGACCTCCTGATGGGCTTCTTCAACTGCTGTCTGTCCCTTCGAGACCCTGGTCCCATATCGCTCTAGATTTTGTTACCACCTCCCGCCCTCTAATGGCATGATGGTCGTTTTGACCATAGTGGACTGGTTCTCGAATGCGGCACATTTCATTCCCTTGCCCAAATTACCGACAGCCAAGGAGACAGCGGTTACTGTTTTAGATCACGTCTTTCGGCTTCATGGGCTCCCGGTAGACGTGGTTTCAGACAGGGGATCTCAGTTTATATCCAAATTTTGGAAAGAGTTTTGCAAATTATTAGGAGCGTCAGTTGGCTTGTCGTCGGGTTATCATCCCCAAAGCAACAATCTGAGCGAGCCAACCAAGATTTAGAGAGGACATTGAGATGTTTGGTCTCCAAGAATCCTTCTTCCTGGAGTCAACAACTCTCTATGGTGGAGTACGCCCACAATTCGTTGCCAGTGTCAGCTACGAGCCTCTCTCCGTTTCAGTGTAGTGTAGGGTACCAGCCACCAGCGTTTCCCAGTCTGGAATCTGAAGTCAAACAAACTACAGCTAGTCCAAAATGCAGCAGCAAGAGTTCTTACTAGAACCAGGAAGTATGACCATATTAGCCCGGTCCTGTCATCGCTGCACTGGCTCCCTATCAAACATCGTATAGATTTTAAAATATTGCTTATTACTTATAAAGCCCTGAATGGTTTAGCACCTCAGTATTTGAATGAGCTCCTTTTACATTATACTCCTCTACGTCCGCTACGTTCTCAAAACTCAGGCAATTTGATAATACCTAGAATATCATAATCAACTCTGGAATAACCTACCTAACATTGTTCGGGAGGCAGACACACTCTTGCAGTTTAAATCCAGATTAAAGACCCATCTCTTTAACTTGGCATACACATATCATACTAATATGCTTTTAATATCCAAATCCGTTAAAGGATTTTTAGGCTGCATTAATTAGGTAAACCGGAACCGGAAACACTTCACATAACACCGTACTTTCTACATAATTAGAAGAATGGCATCTACGCTAATATTTGTCTGTTTCTCTCTTGTTCCGAGGTCATCGTGGCCACCATATCCAGTCTGTATCCAGATCAGAGGGTCACTGCAGTCGCCCGGATCCAGTACATATCCAGACCAGATGGTGGATCAGCACCTAGAAAGGACCTCTACTGCCCTGAAAGACAGCGGAGACCAGGACAACTAGAGCCCCAGATGGCTTGCTTAGTTGGGGTCTCTTCATCTACAGCGATATCATTGACTTGATTGCAAATAAATGCACAGACACTATTTAAACTGAACAAAGATGACATAACTGAATTCAATGATGAACTGCCTTTAACTATCATTTTGCATTATTGAGACACTGTTTTCCAAATGAATGTTGTTCAGTGCTTTGATGCAATGTATTTTGTTTAAAGCACTATATAAATAAAGGTGATTGATTGAAGTCGTGGTCCCCTCCGCTCACGAGTTTGTCCAGAGGTTTCTGGGTTTCTGGGTTTCGCCAATTTCTGGACCACCGCACCTGGACCAGAGCCCGTGAGACTCTGCTCCGGGTGAGGGAGCGCACTGAGGCCAAGGCCAATCGCCACCGGTCAAAGCCTCCCGTCTATGTTGTGGGTCAAAAAGTGTGGCTTTCTACCAGTAACATTCCATTGCGAACCGTTTCTAATAAATTAGCTTCCAAATTTATCGCCCCGTTCACTATCACCAAAATCATTAGTCCGGTGACAGTCTGCCTCAAACTACCTCCTGCGTACAAGAGGATACACCCCGCCTTTCATGTGTCCAAAATTAAACCCGTGTTTTATGCACGTATTAATCCGCCTACTCAGGTTTCCACCGCCGCTGCGTCTCGTAGATGGGGAACCGACATATTCGGTTAATCGCATTCTGGACTCGAGACGGAGGGGATGAGGATTCCAGTATCTGGTGGACTGGGAAGGTTACGGTCCAAAGGAGAGGAGTTGGGTAACTGCTAGGGACATATTGGATCACTCCCTTATTGATGAATACTAGCAGCAGGCCCTTCTGGGAACTCCTTCTGGGTACTGTCAGGGTTGGTAAACCGTGATCTCGGGATGTTTACACTTTGTTGTGAATTCTGTGTGTTCCGCGTCTGCACTGATTAGTTATGGGCGTCTCCGTTAATTGTATCAGCAACAGCTGCCACTCATTACTCATCCACTATATAATGGCTTGTCTCATGTCTTGTGTTTGTGAGATCGTTGTTCTATGTTCGATGTGTTTACCCCCCGTCTGGCTTCAGTGTTGTTTTGCGTTTGGATGTCTGTGTTTCCCCAGAACCTCATCCACTCTTCACACGTTAACTCAGCCACGGACACTTACCTTCGGCTCTATTTCCCGCAGTTCCTGTGCCACTCTCTCCTGCTGCCTTATGCCGTCTGCATCCGGATTACTCACCTTCTCTCCACCACCGTCTGGACTTCTGACCACTTCACCATCCCCTCGGAGTATTGCTGTCTCATCGTCATTGTTTGTTTATGTACCATCGCCATATCTTTTCATTAAAACTTTAAACTCGCTATTGTTTCCAGACTGTCCTTTCACCAGCCGTCACAGGGAGTCAATGGGAATGCTAACGCAAGTGAAGCTACAAGATGGCAGCCCCCGGCCGACTTCAACTTCCGGTCGACTTCCTTGCCGCCTGGTGAGGCAAAGCCGTGAACCCTCTGCACCCTGCTCTATCGAAACGTGCCAACTTATCGAAAAATGCTACCGTAGAGACCTAGGGCCTCATGTACAAAGCGTGCGTACGCACAGAAAAGTGCCGTAGGCTACGATCCTGTTTGTTGTTGGCGTCTGTACTGCGTTTGAGCTCCGTCACTATATTCTTTTCATTGACTATTTTTAACTTAATCAATTTTATACACCATCGTTTCCATTTCTACAATGTGTGAATATATCCTCTATTGTATTCTACAACAAAAACAATCAGAGCGCCTCGCTATCACTAGTTTTATTTTGATCTCCCGGGTCCGAAATTAGCTTATAGCCCGTTAGCATCAGCAAGTGTGGTTGCTGCTAACTGCGCTTATATTGCTTTAATGGCGGATTAAACACATCTGATTCAACTCATCAGCTCATTATCACATGGGTTAATGAGCTGATGATTTGAATCAGATGTGTTTAATTAGGGAGACAAAGAAAACGTGCAGTGTTGGGGGTACTCCAGGACAGGTTTGGGAACCACTGCTTTAAATGAATGGTTGTTGTCATGGTGTAAAGAACAGAAACTGCTATTTGTTAATAACTGGAATATTTTCTGGGAGCGTCCTAGGCTGTTTCGCGCTGATGGATTACACCCCAGTAAAATCGAAGCAGAGCTGCTTTCTGACAACATCTCCAGGACACTTCGCTCCATGTGACTAGTAAGTCAATTCTCAAATAACCATTATGATGACTTTTGTTCCACCCGCTTAAATGATAAAAGTACATGAAAAGTAAATGAACAAAAACAATTTTTAAAGTTTGGGCTCATATATATTTGATCACTCACACCCAAAGCAGTTATTGTAAATGAAATGATCACAGATAATAGTTTTGATGTACTCTGCTTGACTGAAACTTGGCTAAAACCAAAGGATTTTTTTGGTCTAAATGAGTCTACTCCACCAAACTACTGCTATAAGCATGAGCCCCGTCAGACCGGTCGTGGCGGAGGTGTTGCAACAATATACAGTGATATTTTCAATGTTACCCAGAAAACAGGATATAGGTTTAACTCTTTTGAAATACTTCTGGTAAATGTTACACTGTCAGACATGCAAAAGAAATCTAATGTATCTCTTGCTCTGGCTACTGTGTATAGACCACGAGGGCCATATACAGAATTCCTAAAAGAATTTGCAGATTTCCTCTCAGAACTTCTAGTTACAGTTGATAAAGCACTAATCATGGGAGATATTCACGTTGATAATACAAATGATACATTAGGACTTGCGTTTACTGACCTAATAAACTCTTTTGGAGTCAAGCAAAATGTCACCGGGCCCACTCATAGTTTTAATCATACACTAGATTTAATTATATCTCATGGAATCGATCTTACTGCTATAGATATTGTATCTCAAAGTGAAGATATTACAGACCATTTCCTTGTATCGTGCATGCTGCATATAACTGATATTAACTATATGTCTCAGCGTTACCGTCTGGGCAGAACTGTTTTTCCAGCCACCAAAGAAAGATTCGCAAATAACCTGCCTGATCTATCTCAACTGCTATCTGTACCCCAAAATACACATGAATTAGACACAGTGACTGACAACATGGGAACTAATTTCTCTAATATATTAGAAACTGTTGCCCCAATCAAATTTAAAATAAAAAAAAGGTTAGAGAAAAACGTATTGTGCCATGGTATAACAGTAATACTCACTCTCTCAAGAAAGAAACTCGTAGTCTTGAACGCAAATGTAGAAAAACTAACTTGGAAGTTTTTAGAATTGCATGGAAAAACAGTATGTCCAGCTATAGACAGACTCTAAAAACTGCTAGGGCAGAGCATATACACAAACTCATAGAAAATAACCAAAACAATCCAAGATTTTTATTTAGCACAGTGGCTAAATTAACAAATTACCAGACGCCACCTGATTCAAATATTCCACCAACGTTAAATAGTAATGACTTTATGAATTTCTTCACTGATAAAATAGATAACATTAGAAATACAATAGCGAATGTAGATTCTACAGCGTCTAACACTTCAGTTTCATCCATCGCACCCAAAGATAAACTGCAGTGCTTTACAACCATGGGAACAGGAAGAACTAATTAAACTTATCACTGTATCTAAACCAACAACATGTTTATTAGATCCCGTACCCACTAAATTACTGAAAGAGTTGTTACCTGTAGCCGAAGAACCGCTTCTCAATATTATTAACTCGTCGTTATCTTTAGGTCACGTCCCAAAACCATTCAAGCTGGCGGTTATCAAGCCTCTTATTAAGAAACCAAAACTAGATCCTAGTGTACTGGCAAATTATAGGCCTATTTAAAATTTTCCATTTATGTCAACAATTTTAGAAAAAGTTGTATCTGCTCAATTGAGCACCTGCATAAAAATGATCTGTATGAAGAATTTCAGTCAGGTTTCAGGCCCCACCATAGCACAGAAACTCCACTTGTTAAAATTACAAATGACCTGCTCCTTGCATCAGATCAAGGCTGCATCTCATTTCTAGTCTTACTTGATCTTAGTGCTGCGTTCGACACCTTAGATCATGACATACTCCTAGATAGATTACAAAACTATACAGGTATTCAAGGGCAGGCTCTAAGATGGTTTAGATCCTACCTGTCCGATCGCTACCATTTTGTTTACTTAAATGGTGTGTCATCTCATTTATCATCAGTAAAATATGGAGTGCCACAAGGATCCGTCCTAGGTCCCCTTCTATTTTCAATATACATGTTGCCCCTTGGTAATATTATTAGAAAATACAGAATTAGCTTCCACTGTTATGCTGATGATACTCAGCTATATTATCTCAACGAGACCAGATCAAACTTCTCAATTATCTAAGCTAACAGAGTGTGTTAAAAATGTAAAAGATTGGATGACAAATTATTTTCTCCAATTAAATTTGGATAAGACAGAGATATTAATTATTGGACCAAAAAACACTACACAGAATCTTGTAGATTACAATTTGCAACTAGACGGATGTACTGTTACTTCCTCTACAGTCAGAAATCTGGGTGTCATATTAGACAGCAAATTGTCTTTTGAAAATCATATTTCCAATGTTACAAAAACTGCATTCTTCCATCTTAGAAACATTGCCAAGCTACGAAACATGTTATCTGTTTCTGATGCAGAAAAGCTAGTTCATGCATTCATGACCTCTAGACTGGATTATTGTAATGCACTTCTAGGTGGTTGTCCTGCTTCGTCAATAAACAAGCTACAGGTAGTCCAAAATGCAGCAGCTAGAGTCCTTACCAGAAAATATGATCATATTACCCCAATTTTACAGTCTCTGCACTGGCTACCTATTAAGTTCCGTATCAGTTACAAATTATCATTACTTACCTATAAGGCCCTAAATGGTTTAGCTCCTGCGTACCTAACTAGCCTTCTACCACGCTACAACCCATCACGCACCCTAAGGTCACAAAATGCTGGACTTTTGGTCGTTCCTAGGATAGCAAAGTCCACTAAAGGAGGTAGAGCTTTTTCACATTTGGCTCCCAAACTCTGGAATAGCCTTCCTGATAATGTTCGGGGTTCAGACACACTCTCTCTGTTTAAATCTAGATTAAAAACGCATCTCTTTCGCCAAGCATTCGAATAATGTATCTCTTAAATCGTGAGTGTAGTTGCATCTGATCAAATGTGCAAATTTATTCATTAGCTTTGGTTAAACTAATATTAGTTTGTTGGATCAGCATTTATGCTAATGATGTCTCTATTTTGTTTCTTTGTTTTGCCACGGCATTTACATGCTTCAGTTTGGACCCAGAACACCTGGGAAGAGATGATGCTGACCCTCAGAGGACCTCAGATGATGCTAACCTTGAATCAACAAACAGAACTAACAAATATTGCTACAAGTGTGACTGAATCATATAATAATTATTAATTAATAATATTAATAATGTTCATTGTCTAGGTGACTACGTCTTGTATTCATTTTTTAAAAAAATCCTGTCAAACATGCACAAACTGACAGTCACCACCATAAGCTACTACTAAATATTATAGAAACATAATTTTCTGTAAAGTTGCTTTGTAACGATTCGTGTTGTAAAAAGCGCTATACAAATAAACTTGAATTGAATGTAATTGATCATTGTCACGGGCGGTCCACTAACAAACCCACCTTTTCTTGTGAAATATTGGGTAACATACTGTCGACCCTTTGCCTCTTTCACTTCTCTTATTTTTTTCTCTTTCCGTTTTTGACTTCCAGATTTTTGAGGCATTTTCACATCCTCTGTCAAGTTGAATCTGCCGGCGCTATTGTGTTGCCTTGTTTACTGGATACAATTTGGGCGGACTGAACCATTTTATGATAATCGAGAGGGGGAGAGGGGCCCACGGGTGTTTGTGTTTCCTAAACAAAAAAAAAATGTTGACACCAGGAAACAGCAAATAGAATAATTTAAAGTTAATCATTTTTACTATCAAATATTTCTTTTTAGCACCACAACTTTATTGGGGGCTTCTCTGGGCCCCATCTTAGTCATGGGCCCCGATAATCGTCATCGTTTACCCCCCCTTTACAGCGCCCCAGGTGTCATATATAGCCGCTAGAATGTGAATTCCTTTTTGAACGCAATTGGCCTATTTTTAGTAGTGACTGGCGGTTTTGAGAAAACCTGGCAACACTGGAAAGCACATGGAAATCTGCCAATGTTTCACATCCTCTGCCGAGAAAAGCTTGTATATCATCCAACACAAACGACTGCAGATAATCACTGCGACACGGAGCTAAGCCAACGATCCCGTGTGCATCTTAGAGGAACGTCAAACACTAGATAGTTTGTGGGGCACGAACTTAACTATAGCAAGTAAATGAATAAACGCAACAGTTTAAGCAAGGAACAATCGCGTCGGAATCTGCGGTTGTTGTCGCGTCGGCATCTGCGAACTCAAACATGTGTAAGTAAGATGTGTAACTACGGAGTATAAAGACGTGATTGAATAATGATGAAGGTAATTAGTGACGAAGTGATTGAGTGTTCCTGGTAGAACTTAGGCTAAAGCTTCCATTTGGGATCTATGTAACATTCTCTGATATTATGTAAATCTGCTCTTGATGTGCAGAAGAAGTCTATTCTTGAATAACTACCATGAACATGCGACATAAAGGTAAAATCCTTCTCTTTGGGGTGCAAATAACGCCAAATATCTGTTAAACCTAATGCTCTCATTATTCCTAAAACAGCTTTTACTTTTTTTGACTTGTGGTCCCCTTTCTCTTGGTAACCTATCAACACAACTATCTAATACACAGTTAAAGTCCCCACCAATTAAATACATTCCCTCACCTTTCTGTGCCAAAAGAGAGAAAAAGTTCTTGAAAAATTGTGGATAGTCCTCGTTAGGTGCATAAAGATTAAGAAAAGTGTTTTTATTGCATGGAATTGTTTCAACTATCATGATGTATCTTCCCTCTTTATCTTTATATACTTGCTCCATATTAAAAAAAACTGACTTGGCAAACATGATTTCAACACCTCTTCTCTTTCCCTTGTTATATGAGGAACTGTAAACTTGGTCCACCCATTCCCTCCTCAGTTTTAAATGTTCCCCATCAGAGAGGTGGGTCTCTTGAAGCAGTGCAATAGAGCATTGCATTTTTCTAAGCTGATTAAATATTTTATTTCTTTTAATTGTGCTACTCAGTCCTTTCACATTATACAGTATTGTTCAAAATAATAGCAGTACTAACGGAAGGTGACTAACCAGAATAATCAAGGTTTTTAGTATATTTTTTATTGCTACGTGGCAAACAAGTTACCAGTAGGTTCAGTAGATTGTCAGAAAACAAACAAGACCCAGCATTCATGATATGCACGCTCTTAAGGCTGTGCAATTGGGCAATTAGTTGAAAGGGGTGTGTTCAAAAAAATAGCAGTGTCTACCTTTGACTGTACAAACTCAAAACTATTTTGTACAAACTTTTTTTTTTTCTGGGATTTAGCAATCCTGTGAATCACTAAACTAATATTTAGTTGTATGACCACAGTTTTTTAAAACTGCTTGACATCTGTGTGGCATGGAGTCAACCAACTTGTGGCACCTCTCAGCTGTTATTCCACTCCATGATTCTTTAACAACATTCCACAATTCATTCACATTTCTTGGTTTTGCTTCAGAAACAGCATTTTTGATATCACCCCACAAGTTCTCAATTGGATTAAGGTCTGGAGATTGGGCTGGCCACTCCATAACATTAATTTTGTTGGTTTGGAACCAAGACTTTGCCCGTTTACTAGTGTGTTTTGGGTCATTGTCTTGTTGAAACAACCATTTCAAGGGCATGTCCTCTTCAGCATAGGGCAACATGACCTCTTCAAGTATTTTAACATATGCAAACTGATCCATGATCCCTGGTATGCGATAAATAGGCCCAACACCATAGTAGGAGAAACATGCCCATATCATGATGCTTGCACCTCCATGCTTCACTGTCTTCACTGTGTACTGTGGCTTGAATTCAGAGTTTGGGGGTCGTCTCACAAACTGCCTGTGGCCCTTGGACCCAAAAAGAACAATTTTACTCTCATCAGTCCACAAAATGTTCCTCCATTTCTCTTTAGGCCAGTTGATGTGTTCTTTGGCAAATTGTAACCTCTTCTGCACATGCCTTTTTTTTAACAGAGGGACTTTGCGGGGGATTCTTGAAAATAGATTAGCTTCACACAGACGTCTTCTAACTGTCACAGTACTTACAGGTAACTCCAGACTGTCTTTGATCATCCTGGAGGTGATCATTGGCTGAGCCTTTGCCATTCTGGTTATTCTTCTATCCATTTTGATGGTTGTCTTCCGTTTTCTTCCACGTCTCTCTGGTTTTGCTCTCCATTTTAAGGCATTGGAGATCATTTTAGCTGAACAGCCTATCATTTTTTGCACCTCTTTATAGGTTTTCCCCTCTCTAATCAACTTTTTAATCAAAGTACGCTGTTCTTCTGAACAATGTCTTGAACGACCCATTTTCCTCAGCTTTCAAATGCATGTTCAACAAGTGTTGGCTTCATCCTTAAATAGGGGCCACCTGATTCACACCTGTTTCTTCACAAAATTGATGACCTCAGTGATTGAATGCCACACTGCTATTTTTTTGAACACACCCCTTTCAACTAATTCAACTAATTGCCCAATTGCACAGCCTTAAGAGCGTGCATATCATGAATGCTGGGTCTCATTTGTTTTCTGAGAATCTACTGAACCTACTGGTAACTTGTTTGCCACGTAGCAATAAAAAAATATACGAAAAACCTTGATTATTCTGGTTAGTCACATTGTACTGCTATTATTTTGAACAATACTGTAACTGACACAAATTGAATTATGTATAGACATTGGTATAAATATTGTATGCTCTAGTCACCAGTATATGTACCAGTAATATACAATAAAAAAATAAATAAAAAAAACCTTTATCTGTCAAGGGTAGATAATTAAAGTAAACAAACACAAAAACAGGAACTATGTACACGATCAAGACTTCCAAACATCCATTTGGCCAAGTTCTTGTCTCGTAGGCCAAATCAGGATGTAAGAAGGGCAGGGAGTTGTGACGTTGACTCCCTGGGATATCAAAAGTGCACCAAGTGCGCGCAGCCAGTTTTGAAACACGGCCACCTCCAAGAGTGGTTTCCACTCAGCAAAACGGTCATCAGGGTAGGAAAGGTTTTTACTCCCGTCTACAGGTAGATCCTTATCTGTGCTGGATAGATACATTGAGCTCGCATATCTTTCATTTTGAGCTGTTTCATTACGTCTCGTACCTGCGTTCTCTTCCTCTGCAAAGGCGAATAGTCGTTGCCAAGAAGATCCGTTTCGTGTTGTAAAGGACCTGTTTCTGTGACCAGGCTTTTGGTGAGATTGCGTCCTTAACCACATAGTCCAGGAATCTCACTATTATCAATCTCGGGGGTGCGACGGGGTCTTGGCTGCATAAAATCTTTGTATCCATCTCCTATCGCAGCCTTCTGGAACTTGATATATTCTTAGATTATTCAGACGAAGTCTATTTTGCAAATCTTCGCATCTACCTGTGAGATCCGCCTCACGTTCTAGTAGATATCGTAACGCTCTTTCGTGTCTCATCCCAGTCTCCTCAGCAGTACTAATTCATTCCTCCGTCTCCACAATTCTACTCTCCATACCACTTATTTGTTTTTTTAAGTCCTCAACCGAGGTCTGATATTCTTGTTTGCTTATGCCCCTCTTGATTTTCTTTTCTTAGCAATTTCAGTTCTTCCATCACTTCAGTAAGTTCGGAGAGCACGCGGGCTAGATTTAGCAGGGCTGGGAAATTGTTTCTTATCATCTATATATAATATAATTGAATTTATGATACAAATTGGGATTTATTGTAAAAATTCGACAGAGCTTAGCTTTCAAGCGCCTGCCATTGCTCTGACGTCACCGGAAGTGGACCGAACAGAATATGTTAAAACCTCTAGTGAACGTCATAGGCCTGGTCTACACACAAAACAGTCGGAGATGCCTTTATGCATGTTCTTTTCTATTTTACGCATTAGTAGTAAATCAAGACATCGCAAGTTCTTTTTCTTTCTTTTATTTGAATAGAAAAGAGCATTAGAGATACTGGACATTGGGAAAAATGTGAAAATATAGTTATGTATTATAATGACTATATCAGTCCCTCCAGAAAAACGTGATTATGCGATCGCCTGATTCAATGCATAATCAGCCGAAAAGGGCCACATAATTATGCGGGGGTCGTATTTTTTCAAATACACAACACTTTCGCCGCATAAATTGCCGATTTCAGGCAGCAAAATATGCGGGGGTAGCATGATTTTACAATCCCTGTATTTTCGTTGCTAAAAAAATGACATATATCTTAGCAGAAAGTTGAAAAATGTTGCGTTTACTTCACACAAGTAAATCGCCATTATATCCCAAGGTAACCTTATGAAGTGAAGTAATTAAGCAACGTGAACATCATCTGCGAGACCCGCGGTGAAACCAGGGTGAAGCACGCAAATCACTCTCATTTGCCAACAAAAATAAGCGCAAAAGACCGCGCGAAGCAGTTAACCGGTGTGTTACATGACAGTGGGTGCAAATTATTTTGAGAGAGGGATGAGGATGAGGATGCCGAATGATAGGCCAGTGTTAGAGGCTACGCAGTTAGTTTTCATTTTCACAGTGGACTGTTGTAGTTTCATTCAGAAGTTGATGAACCTCTACGGTTGTAAGATTGCACTTTTTTTGTTACAGAATAGTACCAAAACCTTACAGTTGTAAGTATATTAGTAGTATGTAAAATAATTTACTGTAATTCCTGTAAAACAGCATTTTTTAAATATTTTATTTATTCATTTGTACAGAAGTTGTTGAATATTCCTTTTGTAAAGGTAGAGAACTTGTTTGACTCAATGTTTTGTAAGTTTGAGCAGAGACTGTCTCTGGTCATGTGTTATTTAAGGTCTGAAATAAAACAGAATGAGAACTTAAATATTATGTTATTTAGTATGCTTGCTTATCATATCATATCATAAGTAATGACTCTTTACAGTAGTAGTGAGAACAGGGTGTTGGGGGATCACCTTTTTTTCTCTTTTTCATCAAACCGCATTTTTGCAAGTTCCTGCGATTACATCGCATAAAATTGCAAAAATATCCTGCATATTCCATTCCATCCTGCACATCCGCGTTTTTCTGGAGGGACTGCTATATGTATTCAATAATATTCTTCATAATATATAGAAAAACATATGATAAACTGTTTGAATGCATACACACATATACTGAAACAGGTACATGCACTAGAAAATTACACAATTATAAGGAAAATATATAAAAGTTATGTGTTCAGCTGTAACTTTTGAAAGAGAAAATGTTTCAATAAAGCTATTTCATGCCAAATTAAAAGTATTTTTTTAAATGCATCAAAAGACATCCAAACATGATCCATGAATATACTGCAGAATACTGAAAAATATAAGCGCTGGTTTCCCATATATAGAAATGTATTATGTAATAAACTGCATTATATTTTCCAAAACATTCCCATATATTTTTCTTTCATATGGGACAACTGTCCACTTTTTAATACTTATTTATTTCATTGTATTGTGGAGGAGCGTCTGCAGAATGATGAGAGGAAGAGCTGCTGGCCACAGGGATCTGCAAGAAAACAGAGATATGATCAGTTTATTGATTGATTTTTATTGGTAATATTACCTAATAATTATTGCACTCATTACTGAGTGCCTAACATATTTCCAGCGCATGGATACTCATCCCTAATTTCAAATAATAAATTTTTCCTTACTAATTTTACTCAAATTGCAACTAAACTTACAAGTTTCTCTTACCTCTGAGCTGTTGAGATCGTGGAAAGGATTGGGCCTGAAATCACAGGGCTGTGGTGGAAGAACTTGAGCAAACTGCACCTTAGGGGGAGAAAATGCATGCTTTATGCCTTCTTACTGTGAGATACCAGAAATACATCAGTATCACAGGTTTATAAACCTTATTGTACTTTAAAAGGAATAAGAAAAAGCTAAAGACACAAATGCTTCGGACATGTCTTTTGGAATCAGGAATGTGTAAAAAACAGTTCTACAATAAATTTGTAAGAAAATAAGAGAAAAGAGAGATCCAAGGACACAGAGGGGAAACACAAGCAGCATTCATCACTAACTGGCCAGGAAGAACTGAAAGAGAGCAGCTTAAATTCACAGACTAAATGAGGATAATTATCAAATACAGATCAACAGAATGAACTAATCAAGGGAACTAAGGAAAAGTAGTTCAAGAAACAAAACAGGAGAACAAATAGTGTGACAGTGGTTTACTTTCCAGTCAATAGCCTACATTTACAACCACATAATAAAATAAGTAACTGAAATAAAGCAAATTAATCCTTAAACTAATCCTCACTAGGATGCTGCTTTTAGCCCCTCGAGGTATCATGGGCTTCATGGGACGAAACATAGAGTAATATTTAATAACCCACAAAAACAGGGTCACGATTTCTCGTTTCAAATCAAGTACTCAATAAATAAATAAAAATCCTTGGTTACATTTTGCCCATGTCGAATAATAATGAACTTAGCATAATTCTATTGTGAATTCATAAATGCTAGATTTAATTAAATATATGTAATGCAGGTTTAATATATGCGCTTTTATTATTTACATGCATGTGTGTTAGTAACATGCATCTCAGAGCAGATCCATTCACAGTAAATGCTGCTCCACACAAACTGTTATCTTTCACATTTGTGGAGCGTCTAACACTCCATCTCTGCATATTGTTATGAGTTAGGGTTTAAAGCAACATTAATCTGGGAATGCAACATGCGCCGTTTCATCAGATTTGTAAGGTAAATAATTTCTAAACCTATGCAATCACAGAAGAAAACATTGGTATCCTTCTTAATATGAAAAGTGTTCATTGCAATTTCGGTCCCACTTTATATTAGGTGGCCTTAACTACTATGTACTTACATAAAAAAATAAGTACAATGTACTTATTGTGTTCATATTGTATTGTAAAACACTTTTGCTGCTATTGAGGTGGGATAGGGCTAAGCTTAGGGAGAAGGTTGGAGGTATGAGTAAGTTTAAGGGTGGGTTAAGGTGTAAAGTATGGGTCAACAGTGTAATTATAAATGTAATTACAGAAATTAAATACAGATGTAATTACATGTCGTTTTTTTTTTTAATTTAAGTACAATGTAAAAACATGTATGTACACAATAAGTACATTGCACTAAATTATTAATTAAAATGTAAGTACATAGTAGTTAAGGCCACTTAATATAAAGTGGGTCCGCAATTTCTAATTAAAAGTTTCAACTTTCGGTCTGCCTTTACACGTTATGATGTCCACATATTCAAGAAATTACAGTAGCTGCAGCATTTCTGACGTAAAGAAATGACCAAATATTAAAGATTCAGTGGATGTTTGAAGTAAATGTTGTTTAGTAAACAATAAACAAGGATTAGATTGTGCAGCAAAATGTAAAAACAATCGTCAGGCCGTCTGCGCCTCTGCAGTAATTCGTTATAATTACATTACTTTTACCAGTAAAAAATAGTTACATTTAGTAGGGGTGCTCCGATCACGATCGGCCGATCGTTAATGCGCATCTCGTCAGTAAAGCCGGTTCTGTAATCAGCAGTTAATTCCATCAGGTGCGTGATTTCACATAGAGCAGCTGTTACTACACAGAGCCGTTGTTAACTGAGAAGATGCGCCAAAAAACGCTGAAAATGAAGTGGATTTGCGCATCTTCTCTATTAACAACGGTCCAAAGGCAGAAATCAGGAATGGCGTCAGGTGTGTCAGGGATAACCAGAATCGAAACCAGAAACAAGCAGAGATCGGGGCAGGCAGCAGAAAAATCAGAGTCGAACACACAGTCCAAAGGTCAAACACAGGAATAACAAACACAGGGGAAAAACGCTTGGAAATGTCAGACAGGCTAAACAAGACTTCAAGTGGAGTGAGTGTGCTGCTTGTATGTGTGTTTAAATGAAGTGCAGGTGTGGCAAGGAGATTAGCTGATGAATGAGGTGCAGGTGTGGCAAGGAGATTAGCTGATGAATGAGGTGCAGGTGTAGCAAGGAGATTAGCTGATGAATGAGGTGCAGGTGTAGCAAGGAGATTAGCTGATGAATGAGGTGCAGGTGTGGCAAGGTGATAGTGATGCAGTGACTCATGGGAGATGTAGTTTGGGTGTGGGGCAACAGATGAGAGGTGCTAGTGTCCAAGTGATGATATGGTGACATGGTTGATGGGTGGAATGGTCCTGAGTGGAGTGCCCTCTACTGAAGTTCGTGGGCACTCCAGCTAATGATCATGACGCATAAACACAATCAATGTTATTACCTGAATGTGGTTACAAGTAACTGTAACTGATAGTTTACATGTAACTGTTGTGTTCTGTGTTATACCTGCAGATGTTTACACTTAATGACATGTGACTGCGTTATCGGCAGGTGCCTGTTATTTGAGACATTTCACTTTCATCTGACATGCATGTGTATATATTTATCTAAAAGTAAAATGACTCTGTTATATTAGAACAGTGCAAAGGCAATTTGAGATGTTTTCTACATCAGCACACTTTTTATATGTTTTGTGTTTGAGTTCATTTGTATAGTAATGTAAGCAGTTTGAATTCAAGCTGCAGTGTAATGGTTTCCAGTAGCTATCAGTTTACTAGTTGATTTACATCTATCATTGTGTTATTTTTATACTCATTTTTGTTTTTGTTTACAAACCCGATTCCAAAGAAGTTGGGACACTGTACAAAAAAATGAATAAAAACAGAATGTAATGATGTGGAAGAAAATTCAATATTTTATTCAGAATACAACATAGATGACATA
Source organism: Carassius auratus (assembly GCF_003368295.1). NCBI lineage: Eukaryota > Metazoa > Chordata > Actinopteri > Cypriniformes > Cyprinidae > Carassius > Carassius auratus. The sequence goes on from NW_020528444.1 coordinate 42,318, forward strand.
TCAAATGTTTAAACTGAGAAAATGTAGCATTTTAAGGGAAAAATAATTAGATTTTGGCATAAACACATCTCAAAAAAGATGGGACAAGGCCATGTATACAACTGTGTGGCATCCTCTCTTCTTTTTATAACAAGAGGAGACAAGTTGTCCAAGTTTAGGAATAGGAATGTTGTCCCATTCTTGTCTAATACAGGCTTCTAGTTGCTCAACTGTCTTAGGTCTTTGTCTCATCTTCCTCTTTATGATGCACCAAATGTTTTCTATGGGTGAAAGATCTGGACTGCAGGCTGGCCATTTCAGTACCCGGATCCTTCTTTTACACAGCCATGATGTTGTAATTGATGCAGTATGTGGCCTGGCATTCTTCCCTGAAAGAGACTATGTCTGGATGAGAGCACATGTTGTTCTAGACCTTGGATATAGCTTTCAGCATTGATGGTGCTCATCTTTCCAGATGTGTAAGCTGCCCATGCCACACACTCATGCAACCCCATACCATCAGAGATGCAGGCTTCTGAACTGAGCACTGATAACAACTTGGGTTATCCTTGTCCTCTTTAGTCCGGATGACATGGTGTCCCAGTTTTCCAAAAAGAACTTCAAATTTTGATTAGTCTGACCACAGAACAGTTTTCCACTTTGCCACAGTCCATTTTAAATGAGCCTTGGCCCAGAGAAAACGCCTGCGCTTCTGGATCATGTTTAGATATGCTTTCTTTTTTGACCTATAGGGCCCTATAATACACCCGACGCAATGCGACGCAAGGCACAGCGCAAATGTGTTTGCTAGTTTCAGTCCGGCGCTGTTCACATTTTCTTGTCCAGCGCCATGTCATCTAATTAACAAATGCATTTGCAACCATGTGTGCGCCCATGGGCGTGCTGGTCTAAAAAAAGAGGTGTGTTCAGGCGCATGGATATTTTAAGGGAGCTGAAAATAGACTGCACCATAGACCAACTCAAACCTGATCTACAGGTCCTTCTCAAAACTTAGCATATTGTGATTAAAGTTCATTGTTTTCTATAATGTAATGATAAAAATTTAACTTTCATATATTTTAGATTCATTGCACAACAACTGAAATATTTCAGGTCTTTTATTGTTTTAATACTGATGATTTTGGCATACAGCTCATGAAAACCCAAAATTCCTATCTCAAAAAATTTGCATATCATGAAAAGGTTCTCTAAACGAGCTATTAACCTTATCACCTGAATCAACTAATTAACTCTAAACACCTGCAAAAGATTCCTGAGGCTTTTAAAAACTCCCAGCCTGGTTCATTACTCAAAACCGCAATCATGGGTAAGACTGCCGACCTGACTGCTGTTCAGAAGGCCATCATTGACACCCTCAAGCGAGAGGGTAAGACACAGAAAGAACTTTCTGAACGAATAGGCTGTTCCCAGAGTGCTGTATCAAGGCACCTCATGGGAAGTCTGTGGGAAGGAAAAAGCATGGCAAAAAATGCTGCACAACGAGAAGAGGTGACCGGACCCTGAGGAAGATTGTGGAGAAGGACCGATTCCAGAGCTTGGGGGACCTGCGGAAGCAGTGGACTGAGTCTGGAGTAGAAACATCCAGAGCCACCGTGCACAGGCGTGTGCAGGAAATGGGCTACAGAGAAGCAGCACTGGACTGTTGCTCAGTGGTCCAAAGTACTTTTTTCGGATGAAAGCAAATTTTGCATGTCATTCGGAAATCAAGGTGCCAGAGTCTGGAGGAAGACTGGGGAGAAGGAAATCCCAAAATGCCTGAAGTCCAGTGTCAAGTACCCACAGTCAGTGATGGTCTGGGGTGCCATGTCAGCTGCTGGGGTTGGTCCACTGTGTTTTATCAAGGGAAGGGTCAATGCAGCTAGCTATCAGGAGATTTTGGATCACTTCATGCTTCCATCTGCTGAAAAGCTTTATGGAGATGAAGATTTTGTTTTTCAGCACGACCTAGCATCTGCTCACAGTGCCAAAACCACTGGTAAATGGTTTACTGACCATGGTATTACTGTGCTCAAGTGGCCTGCCAACTCTCCTGACCTGAACCCCATAGAGAATCTGTGGGATATTGTGAAGAGAAAGTTGAGAGACGCAAGACCCCACACTGGATGAGCTTAAGGCCGCTATCGAAGCATCCTGGGCCTCCATAACACCTCAGCAGTGCTAAGGTTGACTTTTTTTGTATTAAAAACACTGTTCTTTTATTGGTCGGATGAAATATGCTAATTTTTTGAGATAGGAATTTGGGGTTTTCATGAGCTGTATGCCAAAATCATCAGTATTAAAACAATAAAAGACCTGAAATATTTCAGTTGGTGTGCAATGAATCTAAAATATATGAAAGTTTAATTTGTATCATTACATTATGGAAAATAATTAACTTTTATAACAATATGCTAATTTTGTAAAAAGGACCTGTACAGTCTGGCGCAATGTTTTTACTTTGTTATTTGAAAGGCGGGTGCACAACACGAGTACACCCTGCTTTTTAACAGAGCAAAAAATTTGTAGGCTAAATAAATAAATAAATAAATAAATAAATAAATAAATAAATAAATAAATAAATATATGCTAACATGTCATAATGGACTATTACACATAGTCATTGCATGTATCAGAATTAGGCTATAGAATTATCTATTTGAGCAGCTCTGTTTCATCACATAGATGCGTTCGGTCTTTGTGCTTGCCAAATTCCATCGTGTAAATAGCAAATACGTCATGCCACGAGCGCAACTGGCTCTTAAATGGAAGGCAAGATGAGACTCTGATTGGTTTATTGCATATTATGTCCAAAAAACACCCATTACTCATTAAGAGAATAGGGACAACCATTTTTCCATCATTAAAATAGCAAAAATGGATTTGTACATTCCCTGAGTGCACCTGCACAGTGCGCTATACACTTTACGTTTAGATCGTTAAAATATGCTGTTTTAGCTTGCAACGGCAAATGGCACGGTGGATTGTATTCACCGACAGTGTTTTCTGGAAGTATTCCTGAGCCCATATTGTGATTTCCATTACAGTATCATTCCTGTATGTGATGCAGTGCTGTCTAAGGCTCTGAAGATCATGGGCATCCAGTGTGGTTTTCCAGCTTTGACCCTTACGCACAGAGATTTTCCAGATTCTTTCAATCTTTGGATGATATTATGCACTGTAGATGATGATAACTACAAACTCTTTGCAATTTTTCTCTGGGAAACTCCTTTCTGATATTGCTCCACTGTTTTTCGCCGCAGCATTGGGGGAATTGGTGAATCCTCTGCCCATCTTGACTTCTGATAGACACTGCCACTCTTAGAGGCTCTTTTTATACACAATTGACCTAATTTATTAGGTTTATTGACCTAATAATTTGCAAATTGGTCCTCCAGCTGTTCCTTATGTGTACATTTAACTTTTCCAGCCTCTTATTGTTACCTGTCCCAACTTTTTTGGAAAGTGTAGCTCTTATGTAATCCAAAATGAGCTAATATTTGGCATGACATTTCAAAATGTCTCACTTTTAACATTTGATATGTTATCTATATTCTATTGTGAATAAAATATAAGTTTAGAGATTTGTAAATTATACACATTTTTTCTTATTTCCCATTCATTTCCTATGTCGGTCATTTTTTACTGCGAAGAAGGTAAGTGTGACAAATTTTTTTTTGGACTCTTTTACATATCCAAATCATGTCCATGATTTTTTGTGTTCATATTGCGAATGTTACAAAAGTCACCAAGAGTCATCTCCTTCCATTGAAGCTACGATTTTATACATTTCAAAATATAAAATGTTTTAGGTCAAAAATGACCGAAGAGTAGCCTGACTACGTCAGACTTCCTACTTCCGCTCAATTTCATTTTGCTTCTGTACTCAGTCTGATACAGCGTCAGAGCTTTCTGTTTGCCACCGGTCTGAAAACAGCCGGGCCAATCAACGAGTAGAGGGCGGGCTGGGAGCCGTGACGTAGATGCTAAGCACCGAGTTTTAGATTGTAGGTTAGAGAAATCGAAAACCGAAGCGACCGCGGAAATGGGAAACGAGACACGGGATGCAATTCGCTCTGTTATGGAGAACATTCAACTCTTTTTCAAACTGAAGCCAGAACAAGAAGAGTGTTTAACAACAGGTTTACAGTGGAAGTTCAATCATAGATTCGAGTTCGATGCATGATGTCTGTGCTTCGATGCGGCTGTACAGGCGCATAACATACGTCATAACTAAACGTATCTGATTGGCTTACGGGTAACCAATGATTTTAAACTTCAGACAAGCGCCCCCTAGCGAGAGAGAAAACACTTCTCTATTGTGCCATTGCAGACTCTGTCTACGAAGCAAAGTGAAGTAGCAGAGTCTGGTATTACCAGGCTAACCGAAGAGGTCCAGAGGGTTAAAAGTTAGTATTCCCATTTTATATACATATCTGGGGGGTACAGCTGAGAGAAATAAACCCCTGATTTGGTGCATTACTCACCTGAGGAGAACAACAGCAGCCAGTGGCTTTACAGGCAAATGCTGACAGACAGATGGAGATGATAAACTCAAGCACAGAGAATAACAGCAACACTCCTCTGATTCCCCTGAAGAGAGTCTGAGAGAAAATGAAACATTAATACAATTAATCATACCAAAAACAATGATTATTACTACTCACAATGCTCAGCAGTCTGGAATCTACCATTTTTGATGTTCATATGATGAGTTTGGTTCCAAAACAATATAGATTCATCTCAGTACAAATGTTTTTTCTTTACCAAGAAAGTGCCAAGATGAAAACCACTATTATCTTTTTCAAACCTTCACATATCATCTTTAGATTATAATAAATTGAAACTGTTAAAAATACAACGTAAAAATACACAAAACATCGTAAGTTGATCGACATATGACAGCCTCTGAACCTGGTCAATACTAATCTTATATACAGGCACAGGACTGAAAATACATTCATCCGTCATCGCTTCCAAAATGAATTCAACGGGTCCTCTTGTTAATGATATAAGTTAATTACAGAAATTAAACCACAGAAATCACATTAAACCACAGAAATTCCAAAATAACATTTCCCTTACATTCAACTTCCAAAAGTGAATTCATCTTTGCCATGTTACATTCATTTTTTTGACTAGTGCATAGTAAAACACTTACACTGACAGGCTAAGCAATATCATAATCGGATGTGATTCATTTAATGAACGCAATATTGCGTAGCTTGATTCACAGCTCTGTGTATTAAATGATGCTCAATCTGATAGCACGCAATGGAGATTTACATTTACATTTATTCATTTAGCAGATGCTTTTATCTAAAGCGACTTACAAATGAGGACAGTGGAAGCAATCCAAAACAACGAAAGAGCAATGAGCTTATAAATATAAGTGCTATAACAAGTCTCAGTTAGGTTAACACAGTACACGTAGCAAGGGCTTTTAAATGTACATTTACATTTACATTTACATTTAATCACTTTTATCCAAACGACTTACAAATGAGGACAGTGGAAGCAATCAAAAACAATGAAAGAGCAATGATTTATAAGTGCTATAACAAGTCTCAGTTAGGTTAACACAGTACACGTAGCAAGGGCTTTTAAATGTACATTTACATTTAATCACTTTTATCCAAAGCGACTTACAAATGAGAACAATAGAAGCAGTCAGGTCAACAAGAGAACAACAACATTATACAAGTGCCATGACAAGTCTCAATTGTCTTATATACAATAAATAATATAATAAATAACAAGAAAACCGATAGAATAAAAAAAAAAGAGTAGAGCAAGCTAGTGTTAGAGGTCTTTACACACACACACATACAATTGCATAATAAACTAAAAGAAAACAGAATACAAAAAGATTAGAAAGGTAGTTCGATTTTTTTTAAGAATAGAATTGAAATAGTGAGTGTTACAGTTAGAGGGTCAAATAAAGATGGAAGAGATCGAGCATCACATTAGTTCAGTCAGGTCATGTTAGTCATGCTTGCATCAGCTGACAGTCAGCTGTTCCTGACGTGTACCAATCCAGTCTTGACACCTATAACCTGCGGTCTATTTAAATTCCCATTATTCAAGTGTCTCTCCATGGCATTGCTGCTTGCAATTAACTGATCGCATCACTGCTTGCGAATCAAACTGTTGCATCGTTTCTTGCAAATCAAACTGTTGCAGTTTGTTTCAGAACATCTGAAATCCGCGTCTAAGATAAGTGAATTCTTTTTAATCCATAACGCTGTGTATATTGCCTGGTGGTTAACATGGTTTTGCATCGGTTGCAGGAACGAATATTAAGCATATTTGCAGCAGCATTTATCGATCTGTGTTCATACACCTGGAGCAATACGCAGCTAGAGCATGCAATCGCTCTAAGGACACGCCGATTAAGCCATGAGAACAGGGTTAAACGAGACCAGCATTCTCGTGTAAATGTTTCAACGGGGGTTCGCTGTATTTAGCTGCGAAATATCAATTTCACTGGTGTTTATTTCTAAGATTGATGTCACATTAGCTGTGTGAGTGTTTCGATGCACGCAGCTTCAAAAACAGGCATTTATCGCTCTATGGCTTCTATACATAGGGTTATAAGAACGTGACAAAAATAGCCACGTTTACATGTTTTTTATTTCTTCATCCAGATTTAAAGATTCGGTGGACCACATGAGACGTTATCTAATCCTATGTGGTGTTTAGGCTACTACATGTGTTCGTGCTTAGTTTTTGGGTCATAAGTGGCTACTATGACAAATTACCAGAGAGAGGAGAAAAAAAAAATGGAGTTGCATTAATATTTTTAATAGCTGCTCGTACTTGCTTGGAATTAACAGACTAATATCAAATGCCATCGGGAGCACCGGGACATTTCTGGTCCGGTTGAGTGAGAGGGAATTTTAAATGGTAAATTTAAATGGTAAAATACATGATTCTCACCAAGTTTTGTTAAAACATGAATCACGAGGGGGCAGCTTATGAATGCAGATAGTGCTTGCAATGAGCTATCTGACAACATTTACAAATGGGTTTATGAATCTGTAATTCATACAATTAATTTTAATTGAGCTGTTCACTATCATAGGCTGCATCCAAAAACTGAAAAATGCTGCCTTCGGAGGTCGCATTCCAAGGTAGGAAGGCTTCAAGGCACGTCCGAAATCAATGTCAGCTTCATTTCCTGTCTCCTGAGATGACTTGGCCGGTTTTGAAGGCAGCATAGATGTATCTTTCGCTGCTTTTGATATCCCACAATCCCATGCATTCCATTCTGTGACCGTTAAGCTAAAAAATAAAAATGGCGTCTGAAAGTTGCAGTCGGTGGTCAGTTTGTGTGTAAATGTATGTTTCTGAACAACGTTTTCCACTTATGTAATTTCTAGCGAGAAAATTAATATTGCAGTAATGAAATATCCACTTAGTTATAACCAAGCTCTCTATATTTTGATATTTTGTAGATCATTAAACCATTACTCCACCTCAGAAGCCTGTCCGAAATCCGTTGCATGAGGTGCCTTCGAAAAAAAAAAAAACACTGCCTGCAAAGTCATTGACTGATTAGACAGCAAGGCAGCAAATCATCTGGCTAAGTTTTCATATGCAGTCATAGTGTTGTTTCTAAGCTGAAAATCAGTTAATTGTGCTTCACTTATTAAATCAGCTTTCTGCTCTGGTCATGAGATTCCAGGTTCCATTCTAATGTGTGTTATTGTATAACTGGAGTTTCATCATCTTTGTTTACCATTTCCCAGCCTCTACTGTAATGTCAGTGTCTACTAATCACTGAATGCACACCGTTGCCGACATCACGTTCCCATTCTGATGACCGACTATTGATGCGATTTACATGGGTACAAGTAATCAGTTTAACATGTTTACATGGCAGGATTTTCATTTAGTTTGGTTACAGAAGGTTATCCTACCTCTCAACAGATTACCATTTCGGTTTAGGCATTTTTATTCTGATGGAGGTGTTTCTATGGAGCATTTTCATTCATACTGGATGCCATTCTAAGTTGCCGAAGGGTGCATGCTTCCCCTGCTGGAATACCACCCTCCATTATGTAATCTACAGATTTAATGCATATTACATGTTCCTCATGCCGCAGCAAGGGGTCGTATGTATCACACGTTTGCTTAAAGGTGGGCTACAATGCTGTTTCATGGATTCAGAGTTGTTCAGTGTTAAAGAGATGGATTTTCATGCTAAACATGGCCAATACGGATGAGTGGAGAAATCTTATTTCTGGGTGGTACAAGTTTCGGTAGTTTTTCGATGATGGATCTACGATGTAGACGATGGTGGAACTCCTTATGAGCATTTCTCTTGGGAAAGCACGCCCATGCACATCTCGACCAGAGGAGAGCGAGACCTCGCCCGTAAACACGCTTCATCAGGAAATCGTTGGCAGCGCTGCATAGGATTTGTTTGAGAATGTCTCCAAATAAGTGTGTTTTGGATGTGAGGGGAAAGCATTTTAAGAAACATGCTTGTTGCACATCCTCAGTTGCTTAACTTTGGGTGATGCCCCCCCCCCTTGTGATTTTTACAGCATGAAAGATACATAAAATTGGATAATACTGCCATCATATCAGACTGCTGCTGCTAGGGGCGTATGCTCCCCCTTTACAATCACAGCTGCTTAAGCATTTTAAGAACATACTTGTTGCACATCCTCTACTGGACTGAAGTACGTCACTTCCTGTTTGTTGTTGGCGGCTGTACTGCGTTTGAGCTCTGTCACTGTATTCTTTTTATTGACTATTTTTTACTTAAAAATCAATTTTATACACCATTGTTTCCATTTATATAACGTGAGAATATTTCCTCTATTGTATTCTACAACAAAAACAATCAGAGCGCCTCGATGACTTCTCCCCCTCCAGCCTTCGAGATCTCCATCCGGAACCGCTTCACTCCCCTCCGCGAGACAGGACGCGACGCTGTGATCATCGGAGACTCCATCGTCCGACATGTCCGTGCTACGTTAGCCGAAGGTAAAGTGCACACTCAATGTTTCCCTGGTGCTCGTGTTCTCAATGTTTCTGCGCAGATACCCGCAATCCTGAAGGCCGACGAGAGCCCCAGAGCGGTCGTGCTTCACGCCGGGGTTAACGACACCACGCTGCGGCAGACGGAGACGCTGAAGAGGGACTTCAGGAGCCTGATCGAGATGGTTCGCAGCACGACGCCCGCGGCGACGATCATCGTGTCAGGACCACTGCACACGTATCGACGAGGACACGAAAGGTTCATTAGACTTTTTGCTTTAAATGAATGGTTGTTGTCATGGTGTAAAGAACAGAAACTGCTATTTGTTAATAACTGTAATCTTTTCTGGGAGCGTCCTAGGCTGTTTCGCGCTGATGGATTACACCCCAGCAGAGTCGGAGCGGAGCTTCTCTCTGACAACATCTCCAGGACACTTCGCTCCATGTGACTAGTAAGACAATTCTCAGATAACTATTAAGATGAGTTTTGTTCCACCCGCTTAAATGATAAAAGTACTTGTGCTGTAAAAACTATTAAGACTGTGTCTGTTCCCCGAATAGTGAGGTCAAAATATGATGTAGGATCTAGAAAAAATCTTATCGTAAATGAACAAAAACTATTTTTAAAGTTTGGGCTCATAAATATTAGATCACTCACACCCAAAGCAGTTATTGTAAATGAAATGATCACAGATAATAGTTTTGATGTACTCTGCTTGACTGAAACCTGGCTAAAACCAAATGATTATTTTGGTCTAAATGAGTCGACTCCACCAAACTACTGTTATAAGCATGAGCCCCGTCAGACTGGTCAACAATATATAGTGATATTCTCAATGTTACCCAGAAAACAGGATACAGGTTTAACTCTTTTGAAATACTTCTGCTAAATGTTACACTGTCAGACATGCAAAAGAAATCTAATGTATCTCTTGCTCTGGCTACTGTGTATAGACCACCAGGGCCGTATACAGAATTCCTAAAATAATTTGCAGATTTCCTCTCAGACCTTCTAGTTACAGTTGATAAGGCGCTAATCATGAGAGATTTTAATATTCACGTTGATAATACAAATGATGCATTAGGACTTGTGTTTACTGACCTAATAAACTCTTTTGGAGTCAAGCAAAATGTCACCCATCGTTTTAATCATACACTAGATTGAATTATATCTCATGGAATCGATCTTACTGATATAGATATTGTACCTCAATGTGATATTACAGACCATTTCGTTGTATCATGCATGCTGCGTATAACTGATATTAACTATATGTCTCAGCGTTACTGTCTGGGCAGAACTATTGTTCCAGCCACCAAAGAAAGTTTCGCAAATAACCTGCCTGATCTATCTCAACTGCTTTTTGTACCCAAAGATAGAAATATACAAATATAGGACAGGAAGAGCTAAATAAACGTATTACTGTATCTAAACCAACAGATTATTAGATCCTGTACCCACTAAATTACTGAAAGACTTGTTACCTGTAGCCGAAGAACCGCTTCTCAATATCATTAACTCATCGTTATCTTTAGGTCACGTCCCAAAACCATTCAAGCTGGCGGTTATCAAGCCTCTTATTAAGAAACCAAAACTAGATCCTAGTGTACTGGCAAATTATAGGCCTATATAGGCTTTAATATGGTTTAGATCCTACCTGTCCGATCGCTAACATTTTGTTTACTTAAATGGGGTGTCATCTCATTTATCTTTAGTAAAATATGGAGTGCCACAAGGATCCGTCCTAGGTCCCCTTCTATTTTCAATATACATGTTGCCCCTTGGTAATATTATTAGAAAATACGGAATTAGCTTCCACTGTTATGCTGATGATACTCCGCTATATATTTCAACGAGACCAGATGAAACTTCTCAATTATCTAACAGAGTGTGTTAAAAATGTAAAAGATTGGATGGCAAATAATTTTCTCCAATTAAATTTGGATAAGACAGAGAAATCTGGGTGTTATATTTGTCTTTTGAAAATCATATTTCCAATGTTACAGAAACTGCATTCTTCCATCTTAGAAAAATTGCCAAGCTACGAAACATGTTAACTGTTTCTGATGCAGAAAAGCTAGTTCATGCATTCATGACCTCTAGACTGGACTATTGTAATGCACTTCTAGGTGGTTGTCCTGCTTCTTCAATAAACAAGCTACAGGTAGTCCAAAATGCAGCAGCTAGAGTCCTTACCAGGTCAAGAAAATATGATCATATTACCCCAATTTTACAGTCTCTACACTGGCTACCTATTAAGTTCCATGTCAGTTACAAAGTATCATTACTTACCTGTAAGGCCCTAAATTGTTTAGCTCCTGCGTACTTCTACCATGCTACAACCTATCATGCACCCTAAGGTCACAACACGCTGGACTTTTGGTAGTTCCTAGGATAGCAAAGTCCGCTAAAGGAGGTAGAGCTTTCTCACATTTGGCTCCCAAACTCTGGAATAGCCTTCCTGATAATGTTTGGGGTTCAGACACACTCTCTCTGTTTAAATCTAGACTAAAAACGCATCTCTTTCGCCAAACATTTGAATAATGTATCTCTTAAATTGTGAGTGTAGTTGCATCTGATCAAATGTGCATTTTTATTCATTAGCTTGGGTTAAAGGGATGGTTCACTTTCAAATTAAATTTTGGTATGTTTTAGCTTACCTCAAGGGCATCCAAGATGTAGATTTCTTTGTTTCCGCAGTATTTCCCATCTTGATATTTTTAGGTCAAACCATTCTGGTCTGTGACTCATATAACGCAGGTCTATGGTCACCACCTCAAAGAGCATGCACAGAGGAGTCCAAATTAAACAATTCCCCATCGTAAGTACACATTGATGACCTAAGACACGAAACGAGTGGTTTGTGTAAGAAAACTAATAGTATTTATATCATTTTTAGCTCTTATACACAACCACATCCAACTGATCTGAGGACACGAGTGCTTTCTGATGTGACGTGAGCGCGCACTCTGGCTTAGTCTGCACAGTGCGCAAGCGCGGAAAGTGCCGGAAGTGATCTCTCGCGCATGTACATCACTCATTGTTTACACTTACGGTCTATGGTTTACACAGAGATTTCGGAAGTGTTACCTTTCACTGTGAAGATCTAAACATATTTAGACGTACAGGAAATTGCAATGGAAGACGATTTCAATATATCAACAGACAACGTTTAATTTTTTTCACAACCATATTTATTTGAACCAGAATACACAGATCAAGTACTCAGGAGCGATCCGCTGCAGCATCTTGTCTTCAAGCCTCAGAGAGACAGAGATCTCTTCAAAATTGGTGTAGTTTTAGTAGCAAGTGTTGTGAGATGCCAACACAAGTGGAGAGCATATGTTGTCAAGAATGGAACACAGCTACAAGACGATGACATTGACAGTATCGCATCGCACACCTGCCTGACTGAAGATCCTGAGTTTTCTCCGCTGTTGAGACGCAGTGTTTTGCACGTTGTGTTTAGTTTGCCACATATAAACTGGAGGCGACGTCCAATGCTAGAGGGACCCAATGGCACGCTGTCAATAGAGTGAGTAATGTGTTGTATTTTTATTATAATCACAACGATTATAGGGTGCATTATAAACAAATTAATTAACTACAATTATTGCATTATATTTCAGACAGTGCAGATTGGTGCCGTATCGTGTGGTAAACAGTAAAAATTGAGTGACGTTCATGAGCAAGAGATCACTTCCGGCACTTTCCGCACTTGCACTGACTAAGCCAGAGCGCGCGCACACGTCACATCGCACCCTGAGATCAGTTGGATGTGGTTGTGTACAAGAGGTAAAAACTATATAAATACTATTCGTTTTCTTACACAAACCGCTCGATTCGTGTCTTAGGTCATCAATGTGTACTTACAATGGGGAATTGTTTAATTTGGACTCCTCTGTGCATGCTCTTTGAGGTGGTGACCATAGACCTCCATTATATGAGTCACAGACAAGACCGGTTTACCTAAAAATTTCAAAATGGGTAATACTACGGAAACAAGGAAACCTACATCTTAGATTTCCTTGAGGTAAGCTAAAACATACCAAAATTTAATTTGAAAGTGAACTATCCCTTTAAACTAATTTTACTTTGTTGGATCAGCAGCTATGCAAATGATGTCTCTATTTTGTTTCTATGTTATGGTAACTAGGATTTACACAAGCTCCAGTCTGGATCCAGAACACCTGAGAAGAGATAATACTGATCCTCAGAGGACCTCAGATGATGCTAACCCTGAATCAACAAACATAACTAACAATTATTGCTACATGTGTGTCTGCATCATATAATAATTATGAATTAATAATATTAATAATGTTCATCGTCTAGCTGACTACGTCTTGTATTAATTTTTTCTAAAAATCCTGTCAAACGTGCACAAATTGACAGTCACCACCATAAGCTACTACTAAATATTGTAGAAACATAATTTTCTGTAAAGTTGCTTTGTAACGATTTGTATTGTAAAAAGCGCTATACAAATAAACTTGAATTGAATATTGCTTAACTTTGGGTGACGCTCCCACCCCCCACCTTAATGTTGATTTTCAGCATGTTAGACTTAAATTGAATGATATACAAACTGCCATTGTATTAAGCTGCTGCTGCTATTACCTGCGGTCTATTTAAATTCCCATTATTCAGTGTCTCTTCTATCGCATTGCTGCTTGCAATTAACTCCCTCCTCCAACCCCAACTCCACCAACTGAACCTGTAATCCGATCTAACTTCTTTCTTTACAGTGTCTTCATTGGAAGCAGTCTCTATCACATTTTGTTTACAACTCATGTGATTGTGAATTGTAATTATATATGCTTATAATGTTTCTGTTCTGTACCCCAGGGGGGCTTGTCTTGCTGCTCTCCCTGCTCTGTCCAAGCATGGCTGCATGGACAGGCATGTGGAGTGTTGCCCAGAACATAACCAAACCACCAACACTTACTGTATGCAATTATAATTGTCATAAATATACTTGACGGAAGTGGACCTGATTGAAATGTGTTTAAATCCGATTCTTGAAGATGGCTAAGGACTCAGCTGGCCAGATTGAGTTGGGGAGGTCATTCCACCAGGAGGGAACATTTAATTTAAAAGTCCGTAAAAGTGACTTTGTGCTTCTTTGGGATGGCACAATCAAGCGACGTTCACTTGCAGAATGCAAGCTTCTAGAGGCACATAAGTCTGAAGTAACAAATTTAGGTAAATGGGTGCAGAGCCAGTAGTAGTTTTGTAGGCAAGTGCAAATTGATAAACTGAAGTGTGATGTGTATTCTTTTTGGCTCATTAAAAATTAATCTTGCTGCTGCGTTCTGATTTAATTGTAAAGGTTTGATAGAACTGGCTGGAAGACCTGCCAAGAGGGCATTGCAGTAGTCCAGCCTGGACAGAACAAGAGCTTGAACAAGGAGTTGTGCAGCATGTTCCGAAAGAAAGGGCTTGATCTTCTTGATGTTGAATAAAGCAATTCTGCAGGATCGGACAGTTTTAGCAATGTGGTGTGAGAAAGTCAGCTGATCATCAATCATAACTCCAAGGCTTCTAGCTGTTTTTGATGGAGTTATGGTTGATGTGCCTAACTTGATGGTGAAATTGTGATAAAACGATGGGTTTACTGTAATCACAAGCAGTTCTGTCTTGGCAAGGTTGAATTGAAGGTGATGGTCCATCATCCAGTAAGAAATGTCTGTTAGACAAGCTGAGATGCGAATAGCTACTGTCGGATCATCAGGATGGAATGAGAGGTAGAGTTGAGTGTCAAAAGCATAGCAGTGGTATAAAAAGCCGTGTTTCTGAATGACAGAACCTAATAATGCCATGTAGACAGAGAAGAGAAGTGGTCCAAGAACTGAGCCCTGAGGCACCCCAGTAGTAAGATGTTGCGACTTGGACACCTCACCTCTCCAAAATACTGAATATTGAAGGACCGTCTGATAGATAAGAATTAAACCATTGAAGTGTGGTTCCTGAGGTGCCCTTTGCCAATAGGGTTGATAGGAGGATCTGGTGGTTAACTGTGTCAAAAGCAGCGGACAGATCAAGCAGGGTAAGTAGTGAAGATTTGGATTCCGCTCTTGCCAGTCTTAGAGCTTCAACGACTAAGAGCAAGGCAGTCTCAGAATCGGATTTACTGATGAGATGCACTTGACAATCCCATGCAATTTATTGTGCAGCCCAAAGTTTGTTTATCACAAAGTAGATGAGGAAAACTAGGATGCCGGATATATTCAAAGCACCGCCATTACTGTCTAGAGTGCGTGGAATGGTGCGCTGTGATTGGTTGTTACTGTTTACAGTGTGTGGAATGGTGCGCTGTGATTGGTTGTTACTGTTTACAATGTGTGGAATGTTGCGCTGTGATTGGTTGAGCAGATATATCACATTGTGCAGAGAAAATAAGGGAGAAAACATGACAGAATAACTCGGATAACGTGGATATCACATTTTGCGTAAAATTTACAAATTTACTTTTCAATACCGACCAGACATAATACTGATTTTGGTAGTAACTCAATAAAAAAAAGTCATTTATCACGGTTTGGTACCAAACTTTTCATATTTTAATATAAAATGATAAGGCAAGATTTACTGAACAGGGCAAATTAGCATGTGATCACAATCCCATAAAAGCAATGGTGGGAGTAGAAAGTTCATTAAAGAACACTGAAACAAACGTCTCATTTCCGTAATGACAAACGAATAATGAAAAAATAATGGTGCAAACCTTAAATTATATTGTGTAATTTATTTAAATCCCCCTTCTCCTGTAAATTTTGTGTCTAAAAGGAAAACTCTTACAAATGCAAATATAATAAGAAGTTAAGCCCCCAAAATAACTGTACTTATCATTGCTGATGTTTCGCTGCATGTCTGGGGAAGTTGTGGCCTAATGGTTAGAGAGTCGGACTCGCAATTGAAAGGTTGTGAGTTCGAGTCTCGGGCCGGCAGGAATTGTAGGTGGGGTGAGTGCATGAACAGTGCTCTCTTTACCTCCAATACCACGACTTAGGTGCCTCTGAGCAAGAACTGAACCCCCAACTGCTCTCCGTGTGCAGCAGCATAAATGGCTGCCCACTGCTATGTGTGTGTGTGTGTGTGCGTGCGTGCACGAAAAGCAGAGCACGAATTCCGAGTATGGGTCACCATACTTGGTTGTATGTCACGTCACTTTAGTAAATCCTGCCATTAGTTTTTAACACGAGAGTTTGCGCTGGCACACGCTGTTATTAAATCTGGCTCTTATAGGTTAAACTGGGCTGAGTATACAATTAACATATAATTTCAACTCCTTCTTGTGTTGTAAATGATCTATAAACTACTTGTGAAGTGCCAAATAAAAAGAGTGAACAGATGAGGGCAGAATAAGGCTTGTGTTCTGCTGTGATATTACTGTAATTACTAAATAAGTGTGAATATAAAAGTTGATGACATACCTCATACTTTGTTTCTAAATAAGAACAGTCATAACGGTAGCAGTAAGTGTATGGCCCTATAACCAAATCCAGAGAGGTTAAAATAATGGCAATGCCGGCGGTTATAGTACTGAAAATGTTCATTCCAAGTGAAGCATTCACCTATAGGGAGAAAACAAACATAAAACAGATTAATAAATTAGCAAAAACTTTAAAGCTATGAGTTAACATAGATGGGAAATTATATAGAGTGCTACAAATACACTACTTGAGGTAGTAGAGAAGAATAAATAAATTATAAATAGCCTTAAGCAGCAATCATCATGACTTTACAGTCCAATCAATCTTCAACAAATATACTGTTAAAGATACAACTGGAAATTCTTCCTCTTACTGTTAGTAAAACAATCATTTGTGCAATTTTTTACTGTCTAAGATACAGTGTGTGATCATGAGATTATGTGGTTTAAGTGAAGTTTAGATGAATCACATGTCATAGGATGTGGAGTGTGAAGGTGTGGAGTTATCATTGGAGCAACTCAAAATTTCAGCTTAGACAACATGGGACTTAAAATTAGCCTTAACTATACTGGAAATAGGGCTGGGATAAACAATTATTTTTTTCAGACCGATTCGATTATCTCCCCATTAATTGACTACTAACAATTTATACATGTTGATTTACATATCTGAATGAAAAAAAAAAACATGAATTCCTTAACATTGCAATATATGTTTATTGCTCTTAAAATTACAAAATAAAAGACTGACTAAGAATGCATTACTTTGCACTTGTATAGAAATAGCATTCAATAAAACCTTGGAGCCTTGAAAACACATAGCTTACTGAAACAAGCATACTGAACACATAGGGCCTAGCTTACTGAAAAAAAGTTCTTCTTTCAGATGAAAATAACAACAACTTGATGTCTAGCATTCAATAAAAAAGGTCACCCAAAATACTTGTTTAGAGCAATTGAAAGAATACAGTAACCAATGTAAACTTGAGGGGTTTAAGCTAATACAGAGAGTGTTTTTCCAAAAAATAAAAATTAAAAGAAAATTAACAGTGGGAGCCAGCAGCCTGTCATGGAGAGAAAAAAAAAATCTCTGAATGCTCCACGTGAAACTTTGGCTTTCTGCCATTTTTCTATCGTGTCTAATGATTTTGGTTAATATGCACGAGGGAGAGAGAGAGAGAGAGAGAGAGAGAAAAACAGCGCTCGTGTAGTTTGAAGATTGTGAGTGCGCGAGAGCGCGTGAAACTTTGGTATTTCGCCCTTTTTCTATCGTGTTTAATGATTTTGATTAATATGCACAAGGGAGAGAGAGAGCAAGAAGAGCTCGTGTTGTTTGAAGACTGTGAGTGTGCGCGCATAGCCGGGGATCTCTCTCGTACGCGCCCTGTCATTCTATTCTACATCACTCACCAAAAAAAAATCAATGCAGAAAAACCCCTGGATTGGTTATATAACATTGGACAGAATGTTGATCTGGCCATCGCGTATATTCAGCACACATAAGGTAAAACGTTTTGCAAACGTTTTTTAGAGAAATAAAAACAGGTCGACGAATCGATGCGCATATTTTACGTCAACGTATTGTTTGCGTCGACATCATCGATGACCTCGACGCGTTGTCCCAGCCCTAACTGGAAAACTTTTTTGGTATGTCAATTCCTAGTTTGCATTTATGCTTTACAATTCTTGCTCACAGACTAGAGTACAACTTAATCCACAAAATGTAATTTTTTTCTTACAATAATTACACATTTTATTCTTAACACACTTTATATTTGAGCAGAATCCCAAAGTGCTACAGATTAAAACAAAAATAAATGTTAGGAATCAATCAAAAGCTCTGTGCTGTGTACATACCAAACACAAACTGGAGGGTGAACTAATCTTATTTTCGGCGGCAATGCAGAGTGAGCCTGCAGTAATGTACTGAGAAGAGAAAGACAAAAAATTAGGCTTGCGCTGGAATATGTAACTTGTATTGAAAGATGGAACTCTTAATTGTATGACTGTTTCTTACGATGACAGATCCCCAGTAAGGCAGTCCACTATAGACAAAGCCAAGACTTGCATAAACTGTAGACACAATGCCTAACAGGAGAGTCAGCAGACCAATCATAATCTGGACCGTCTGTGAGGGACAAAAATAATTCAGAAAGTGTGAGGACAAGAGTCTTTCATGAGGGGAAACAATATAATATATACAATATAAATTAGTCGGTCACTGTATTAGCGGATATGTAAGATTGGATTACTGTACATTTTTTGATAGTTTGCCACTCCTAAAACTTTGTTTAATTGAACTGTTTTACTGCGTAAATGATAAACCTGATCTTATATTGGTCACATTCTTCAATAAATAATGTGTTTGCTTTGTTAATGTGTGAATAAATAAAATTAAATTTATTCATGAACATTTCTTCCCTCACACTGATATGCACAAATAAAAACCAATTATTTGGGTAACGAGACATTTCTCACCCCAAGGGCTTTCGGTTGGCCTTTGAGAAATGCCTGAAGTCCATGAAGAGGTGAAACTCCTGCCACCTGCTGTTCATAAACAGGAGCATTTGTTGATTGTGTTAGCGGTTGCAGCTGGATGACGAGCGTTGAAGAGGTCATGGGTATGACAGTGCTGGACATTCTGGTTTCTGAATCTCCAAATGACCTGTACAAAATCAGAAATAAAGGGAGCTGATCTAATGTGAAGAGCAAGATTGTTCTAGCGTTTCAGACCTGCAGTTGCAAAAGCACAATCACCTCGTTTTTTTAGTCTAGATCTAGGCACGATGAGCAGACAGATACAGATGGAGCAGGTTTGTTAGGTACTAAGGGACCAAATTATTGAGGGCTTTATAAACAAATAATAGAGTTTTAAAATAAATTCTATGTTTGATGGGTAACCATTGCATATGAAATAGGAGTTACCGACTCATACTTACGGGACCCAGTAAATTGTATTCTAGCAGCTGTGTTTTGCGTTAGCTGTAGACAGGAGAGGGTGAGACTGAGAAACCCCATAATAAATTGAATTACAATTATCTAAAGATTATTTGTACGTTTGTTAAAAATGGAAGCCAGAGGTAGCATGTACAGGGTCAACATAACCGGCCCTAGTATTGATCCCTGTGGAACTCCACAATTAAGAGGTATACTAAAGGAGGTCTGTAGACCAATATGAACACTTTGATAATGTTCTAAATAATGTTCAGTTTCTTGCACAGAACGATCTTTTTACTTGTTAAGACCTCAATTTATCATCAGGAGCCAAAGCTATTAAAGGGGTCAGTTAGTATTAATCCTCAAATGTCAACTACACATCGGATTGGTTTATTATTTGCTTGATAAAAAAATATGAATATGAATGGTGTTATAATGTTATACTAAAAATAAAATAAAATATTGGAAAAAACCCTTAAGAAAAAAATGCATCTTAAGCATGCAGAATAACATAAGTGGACTTTGAACACGCCTTCAACACGCTCTTAAATCCAAGGTATCCAGTTCAATCATGCAGATAACAAACAGTTATTTCAACTATATTTAGTTCAATTAAACTTCTGTCATGACAAACTTTGAGCCCTCAGCACTTCCGGCAACTCCACTCTCCGTCACACGTAACGTCACGGGAATTCTCCTCCAAAGCATTAAACCACAGCGCCCCCTAGCGGCAGGCAAGACGTAATTCCACCTACTCTCATTCAACCGATCTCTCTTCTCTATGCTCACATTTCGTTCATAACTCCTCTCACAAACATCCTTTCATCCCAACATCCATTCCTATACTCTTCCTTTCAGCTGATTAAAGCAATACGGCTCACAGCCCAAAGACATGCAGGCTGTTCAAATTGAACAGTCTAAATTGTTCCCCCCTTGACTCGTATGTATTAAAGACTTGTGTACGGATTGATTTTATGTATTAACTGATTTTGCCATGACATATAGCCTCATATGCTGGTATGGCTTAATAAGTAAATAGAAACTATCAGAAATACGGCTACATGTTTTCTAATAATTTTCTACAGCTACTTCTAAATTCAAGATGCCCATTCACTGTCCCTCATGCCACCCAAAACTAAAGGAGTGACACGTCTTCTGTATTCTTTAGTCTTCACTCATGCAGACCAGCCGGTCTCCCTTCAATTCTGTTTAAATCTTTTTTTCATTCTCTACCTCCCAACCTCCCTCCCTCCCCGCATCTTGCAACATGCCCCACTCACAAACATCCTTTAATCCCAACATCCTTTTTTCCACCCTAACTTCAGCTGTTTACAGGAATATGGCGCTGTGTTTCTAATTATCTAACTAATCTGACAAGCACCGTGTCATAATGTTGTTACTTCTGCTCAAATAGCATTATTAAATCTGCAGCTATCACCACCGCCACCACCACAGCGGTACCTCAGGTGGATGACCTCACAACTAACAACAGCACCACCTCTATAGTGCCCAGCGGTCGAGCCTGCAG
The DNA here is from genome assembly GCF_003368295.1 of Carassius auratus. Taxonomy (NCBI): domain Eukaryota; kingdom Metazoa; phylum Chordata; class Actinopteri; order Cypriniformes; family Cyprinidae; genus Carassius; species Carassius auratus. Next base: position 63,186 of record NW_020528444.1, read on the forward strand.
TTAACAACAGCACCACCAGAAGCGCCTCAGGTGAAGTGATCATTCAGCTACAACAGCACCGCCAGCAGTGCCTCAGGTGAAACAATCATACAGCTACAACAGCACCGCCATCAGCGCCTCAGGGCGGAATGATCATTCAGCTACAACAGCACCGCCACCAGCGCCTCAGGCGAAACGATCATACAGCTACAACAGCACCGCCATCAGCGCCTCAGGTTGAATGATCATTCAGCTACAACAGCACCGCCACCAGCGCCTCAGGTGAAACGATCCTACAGCTCCAGCAGCACCACCACCAGCGCCTCAGTCGAAATGATCGTTCAGCTACAACAGCACCACCAGCAGTGCCTTAGGTGAAACGATCATACAGCTTCAACAGCAGCACCTCACATAAAACGATCATTCCACTACAGCAGCAACACCACCACAGCCTCAGGTGAACGATCACACAGTTAACAACCGCTCCACCTAGACCTCAGCAGAAGGGACCGCAGCCATCTGCACCACCTCAGCAGCACCTCAAGTGGACGTACATGCTCCTAACAACAGCGTTGTTACCTTATTCAGGCTAAGATTAGTCAGTGAGAGGGCACAGTCCTAAGTGCATGTGTAAGACTGCTGACTGTTTCTATAGCAACCAGGAAGCTTAGCAACTCCAGTGACGTGCAGTGTTTGGCTCTTTCATTCAGAAGGTGGGGCTTCCTGTGATTAAGCGACCTATTGAGCATTGCATGTTCTATACTGTTGCTCACAGAGACCAGCCGGTCTCCTTCAACCTCCAATTCTATTTCCAAACCTCTTTCCATTTCAACCCCTCCCTGCATCTTGCAATACACACCACTCACAAACATCCTTTCACCCCAACATCCCTTCTTCCACCCTTCCTCTCTCCCTATCTTCCCTACCTCCTCCCCCCTCCTATCCTCTCATCCCAACATCCCTTCTTCCACCCTTCCTCTCTCCCTATCTTCCCTACCTCCTCCCCCCTCCTATCCTCTCATCCCAACATCCCTTCTTCCATCCTTCCTCTCTCCCTACCTTCCCTACCTCCTCCCCCCTCCTATCCTCTCATCCCAACAACCCTTCTTCCACCCTTCCTCTCTCCCTACCTTCCCTACCTCCTCCCCCCTCCTATCCTCTCATCCCAACATCCCTTCTTCCACCCTTCCTCTCTCCCTACCTTCCCTACCCCCTCCCATACCATCTCATCCTCAACCCCTCCCCCACTCAAGACATCCTTTCATCCCATCATCCTTTCTTCAGCCACTGTCAGGGCTGCCTCTCTTCTACAGGCGCCTCCACACCTGTGCATTCCGTGATGGAGCCACGTGAGAAACTCCTGCTCTCATAACCCTACGATACCAGCAGACTGACTTGCAAAGCACCTCCGCACTCCTATCAAGAATCTGACATAGTCGACAGGCCACTAGCTAGAAGAGCTGTTTACAGATGCAATACCCTAAGTAGACTTCAGCAGTTAATATGGTGGTTGCCCGGTTGATTCGAACAGCCTCCGGAATTCAGTTCCTACAATCCATAGTCAAGAGCAGTCTCCACAGCATTATGAAATGTGTCCCATAGTCATAATATAACATCCTTGGGGGTTTGAATAGTCCGATTCTACTCATCTGCTTAGAGGATGCAGTAGAAATTGGAAAAATAAAATAAAACAGTTATGCAAATCATGCATAGGCCAACTTAATCTACTCAACAACAACTCCTTCTCCGAGCAACTCCTATACCACGACTCCTTAATCTCGTAAACCGACTCTCGTCTCGTTTCCCATTCCAGAAGTTAGACTTGGCTCCGTGCATCTCTCGCCGGTCATACCACTGACCAAACACCAAATAGGTTTCCCAAGAAGCCATTCTTAATCGCCTTGCTCCAAGCATGATCTTCACGATACCTCTCCGGCCAGAACTGTCTTAAAGCTTCCTTCCCATCAACCGACCTACTGTATATCTTCAACTTAACATCTCACTCTAATTCTTTCCTCAGATCCCCACGTGCATTTAAACCTACTTGAGGGATCAACTATTCCTTCGAATAACCACTGGCTGCGATTGCCCAGCTTCTCTCTTTCCAACACATTCATATTTAAAGGCTTTCGAAAAACAGAAACCCATGTTAACCATCTAACGCCTTAACTAATCAGCCTCTGCATCCTCTCTGTACGAACAGGCATACTGAGCTCACATATCTCAACTCTTCCCAAATTTGGGGGTCCTCATTGTCTGGCCTAAATATATTCTAGAGACGGTACCCCCACCCTGAGTCTCTCTGAGCCCTCAATTCAAGATGCCCTGATCAACCTGACCATCACCCCATTCCCTCGACCCCTTCATCCTCTTTCTACTCTTCCCCAGTTGCATAGCTGGTTTGTGGCGTGGTCCTAGCTAGTGAAATGGGGTTAAGTGAGGTTAACTAAAGCTCGGGAGCAGGGCCACGCCTCAAACAATCACCTGACTTCCAAACCTCCATATATACCGGGCCACCTCACACCGCACTGCTAGTCTCGTTCTCTCGAACCCACCCTTCCCTCCCTTTCTCATCCATTCAGCCAACCTTATCCCACATTATATTTCTATCAGGTTGTATCAGGGGGTCCTCATTGTCTGGCCTAAATATACGCTAGAGACGGTACCCCCACCCTTAGTCTCCCTGAGCCATCAATTCAAGATGCCCTGATCAACCTGACCATCATCCCATTCCCTCGACCCCTTCATCCTCTTTCTACTCTTCCCCAGTTGCATAGCTGGTTTGTGGCTGGTTTGATTAATCACGCAGCCCTATCCACCTTAATTTTCAAAGCTGCAGCAAGCTGTTTTCTGTGCATGTGTGGGACTTACAGTTCATCTGCTGCTGTAGGGAAAAGAGTGGTGGAACTATGATGTCACTTGGTTGGAAAAATCCAGAAGCGAATTCGCATTTTAGCACTTTCGGTTCCATCGTCCCAGAGTCAATGGGTTGTTTGAATGGGATTTTGGTTAAATCCCTTAAATAAGTTCCTTGGTTCACACAGGCTCAAGATATTTTCATAAAACACACCAATTACACCCTACTCGAGATTTTTTTAAACCGTTACATTTCTTAAAAAAGAAGGTTGTTAGCAGGTTGCTAAATGGGACTACATGTGCTGTCGGAGACATAAAACAGCATCACGCCGAACAGTTTTGATCAATTTACAGTATTTTCCAGTCGTAATTTAATTTTTAATGCAATTAATTGTAGAATAACCAATTAATATTTTCCTGCATTTTACATTGTTGTTAATTTTTTTTTTTTTGTTATGTCCTAAAATGCATCACAAGTCTTGGGATGGAAGATGAGTGTTTTATTGCTTTCCCACCAATGCAGAGACTTCAGGTGTCTTAAGGTAAACTCATATTACCATTATTCCATGTTAACACTACACTTACCGGCTTAGTCACGGTGAAAGTTAAACTTTAATGATGCATAAAGCCACATTTAATTTAAATGTTTACATCCACATGAAGCTGTTACGGAGCACATAGATTGAGGATTTTCTAGAAGCAAAGATAAAATAACATTTTGTGTAACTTAACCACCCTAACAAAGCTGAAATGTGGTACTTTCTTCACTAAAATATCTTACCATATCCCCAAACTCGCTCACTCTGCTGTTATTTAATAGATTAAAGGCACTAGAATTGTATTGAATAGTTCACAGTGACACGTTTTTAATTAAAATATTCATATTAATCAAGGATTTATTTAATTTTAATACATTCATTTATTTAATTCACTTTACTATTTATTATTAATGTCTCATTTCAGTTTTAGTTTGGCTCTAGTTTTGTATTTATTCCAGTTTATATGAAAGGGTTAATGTAGTGTGGATTAAAATTCATATACAGAGTAAATCCCTTTTACTGAACAGGTTAAAATAAATTCCGCTATTAAGTTCTGGCGGTTTTATTTAGTTTTCAAAATTCAAAAGTTATATTATTTTGTGAAGATTATCTTGATATCTCTGACAAAACAGGTTTTTTTTTTTTAATAACCCAAAAAGCCTAAGGAAAAATCCTACAGTCTTTTTGTGGACGGAACCAGTGTCAACAACCGCCTACAAAGTCGTCCAGCTCTATAACGGGAAGAATAACAAAGTGCAGTAAACGGTAAAACTGTCTAAACATGTTTTAATAAATACATTTTGTGATAAACGTTATCTGTTCATAAACTGTTTCTGACTCCTCGAGTTAACAGCTCACAACTCAAGTTCAGTGTCCTAAACACACAATTATTGTGACATTTAGTAGAAACACACTGGACTTAAAGACAGACGCTTTATTTGCAGCAATCAGAAATGCGCTCTTATCACAAGATGAATTTTTAGTTTCGATTTACAAAGGGTTAGCGTGGATTCAAATTCTCATACAGAGTAAATCCTTTTCACGGAACACGTTAAAATTAATTTTGCTATTAAGTTCTGGCGCTTTAAATTATTTAGGCTTCAAAATTGAAGTTACATTATTATGTGAACATTATGGACAAAACGTAAGTTTCATTAACAATGGCTGAACTTTTTTTTTTTTTTTTTTGTGATAACCCAAAAACCTATGGAAAAACCCGCCTACAAAGTGACGTCATAGTCCCCAGTTCCCCCACTCTAAAACGGGAAGAATAAAAAAAAAAATTCCGGGAAGAATAACAAATTGCAGTAATCGGCAAAACTGTTTGTGCTACAAACCAGTGTGTTTATGATTAAGAAATAACATTCAAATAATATGATAAGAAACACCAGTTTGCAGTATCAACGAGCAAAACGAGCTGTTTTGAATAATACTCTCACACTTTAAGCAAGGGAGAAAATGAAAATATAACAGTTGACTTCGATGTGATTCACAATTGATATGAATTCACAGAAGTGCATTTAATGAATACATTGTGTGATAAACGTTAACTGTTCATAAACTGTTTCTGACTCCTCGAGTAAACAGCTCACAACTCGAGTTCAGTCTCCTTAACACACATCTATCATTACATTTATGATAGTAGAAACACACTGAACTTACCGATTAATAAAAGACAGAAGCTTTGGTTTGCAGCGATCAGAAATGCGCTCTTATCACAAGATGAATTTGTAGTTTCGATTTACATCTGAACCCCTTTAAACGCTCTGACGAGCACCACGCCGACTGTGATTGGTCCATCCTGAAACCAAGCGGCTGTGATTGGTCCATCCTGACTCTAGACGGCTGTGATAGCCTCATATAGGGTTGAGTGCATCATTTTTCTGTAGTTGAAACATAACATATGAGTGTTTAACGAAAATAAGTGACTGAATCACTAAGCCTGCATTTATTTGAACCAAAATACATTACTGTATTTTCAGCATCATTACTCCAGTCTTCAGTGTCACACGATCTTCAGAAATCATTCTAATATGATGATTTACTGCTCAAGAGACATTTCTGATTATTATCAATGTTGAAAAGTTTTTTCAGGATTCATTGATGAATAGAAATATCCAGGTTTCAGCATTTATTTGAAATATATGCTTTCAAAACCATTCAAAAGCGTCAGTATAATTTATCTGATTTAAATTCCTTTGCGAAATAAATTATATAAATTAATACTTTTATTTAGCAATGATGATTTAAATTGATAAAAAGTGATGAAAAAGACATTTATAATGTTTCAAAATATTTTTTATTTTAGATAAATACTGTTCTTCTGAACTTTGTATTCATTAAAGAAACCTGAAAAAAAATGTATATATAATAATAATAATGATATATTCAAATAGAAAGCAGTTATTTTAAATGAAATATTTCACAATATTACAGCTTTTGCTGTATTTTGTATCAAATCACTGCAGGCTTCGAGTTTGCCTGAATAAGCAAAACATCATTGATATTCACCTCATATTCATATCATATTCCTGAAGGCAGCGGGTGTAGAACGACATATTCACTGAATTGACATTTGACCAAAAATGACTGAGCTGGCTTATCTCAAACCAGGAATTAACTGTGCACAAGTCAACTGGCTGATGATTTAAGGGTTAGTTCACCTACAAATGGTGTATAATGGAGTATATGACTTTTTTCTTATATTTCTTATACTTCTTATGTTGCAGTGCATCAGTCCAAATTAAGTTAAATAAAGCATCCATCCATAATAAAAAGTGCCTCACACAACACCTTTGATTGGCTGTGTAACCCACACATTTGACTATCATGTTTCTAATCACTTGTTGTGTGTGTTTTTTAACTATTGAATAGCTTAAGGATTCATATTCATGTTTAGTATGTAAAGTTTAGTCAAGTCACCTTTATTTATATAGTGCTTTAAACAAAAAAGATTGTGTCAAAGCAACTGAACAACATTAATTAGGAAAACAGTGTGTCAATAAAGCCCTGTGGCCACCCCCGTGCTTTAAAAAACAAACAAACAAAAAAAAGTATTATGATTTTACGTAGAGATGTTCTGATACCCTTTTTCTCTTCCCGATACCGATACCTGGGCTCAGGGTATCGGCCGATACTGAGTACTGATCCGATACCTGGGTGTGTATCTGTATATACAGCTGTATACACTACTAACCCTGTGTAAATTGCTAGAATTATTTTATGGTGTGCTTCAGACTGATCCCTTAATAAAACAATAACAAATACATGGTGAACTACTGTATTTATTACAGTTTTTTTATTATCTGACATGAATTTGACAGTAATATTATTTATTTTCTTAAGCGAAAAAGAACTTAAAATGCAGCAAAAAGGTATTTTAGTTTTACAATATAACTGTATAAAAAACTGCAAAAAATAAGTCTAGGAATATAAAAAATATATATTAATCAGATAATCTCTTTACAACAAAACAAGTAAAAAACAAGCAACCGTCTAGGTTTAATTATTATTATTAATAGAGACGTATTATTACTACAAAAAGACATAGCTAAATCTACTGTAGGCTGCAACAGTAGCTTAATATATTGTCAATTTACTCACATTAAACCACACATTTATTTTGATGGGCTGCCATGAAGATCTTTGAGTGACTGTGTTTATGATATGACAGTTTCTCAAATGAAACGGTAAATTCTCATGAAGTGACGGTTTATGCCTTCGTGTCCTCATATAGTGACACACAGCAGATACTACAAAACAGCGAGCTCCCACGCAGTTGTCAGTTTAGAACGCGATGAGCAATCCAGTCATATATAGATCAGTTCTGCTAACGCGGCTTCATTTCTTCTACGCTGCTCTAAACAGGGGTTGCTTGTGGCAACACAGCACAACTTCCTGTGTTTGCAATGCATTCTGAGCAGCGAAGAAGAACCGTGCAGCGGTTAGGCAAAGTTAGCGGTCATAACTAGGTCTTGTTTAAGAAAATGGTATCGGATCGGTATATGGGTTCATGCCCTCGCTGATGCCGATGCCAGAAGTTGTTGTGGTATCTGTGATATTTCCGATACTAGTATCGGAATCGGAACAACTCTAATTGTACACGCGAGCGCCTAAAGTGGAACTGATGCGACGCAACGTTCTACACGGGTAAATTAGTGCAGCGCACCCGAAAACTGTTGCCTGCGGTGCGGCTCGGTGAATGAGAGCTCAGCAACTATCGTTTCTGGAGAGAGGAGCTACGATTTCTTCTTTAGCAAGAGTCAAAAGTATGCAAAACTATTTCATCTCTCGTAAGTGACTTGTTGTTCTTGGCATAACCGTGTTACTTTTCTTCCTCACACTGGTAATGAAATCAAGTTTGTAAATGTCTGGTCTCGATACGTTTAAAAAACGTAATAATATTCAGGGATGCAAACAGCACGCTTTTTGGTGCCTCCCGCTTTTTTCACGTCAGTTTGGGTGACTTGGGTCTGAGAGGGTCTTATTATAATTTCACAAAGGCATCTGATCATTCGATGTAACCGGATCTTTTTGAACAAGTTCACCAAATCGTACTGAATCGTTTAAAACGGTTCGCATCTACAATACGCATTAATCCACAAATGACTTAAGCTGTTAATTTTTTTTATATGGCTGACACTCCCTCTGAGTTCGAACAAACCAATATCCCGGAGTAATTCATTTACTAAAACAGTACATTGACTGAACTGCTGTGAAGAGAGCACTGAAGATGAACACCGAGCCGAGCCAGATATGACAAACTCTCTCTCTCACACAGACACGGAAGAGAAGACAATGCTGAATAAAGTCATAGTTTTTGCTATTTTTGGACCAAAATGTATTTTCGATGCTTCAAAATATTCGAACGGACCCTCTGATGTCACATGGACTACTTTGATGATGTTTTCCTTACCTTTCTAGACATCTGGACAGTATACCGTTCACACAGCTTCAATGGAGGGACTGAGAGCTCTCGGACTAACGTAGGATTATCCTTGAACAGTCCATTTCATTAAAAGAACCCAACACCGCATTCCACAGTTCAGAACGATTCCCCATCGAACCATATAGTGCATCATAAAACACAGTCATGGTGCCAAGATGGCTAAAGGAGATGTCACCCCCTCCTTTCCCTTCTGTGCCTGTCTAATCTCATACCAGCGACGACAGGACAGCAGGAAAAGGTTTCTCTTTAGCCGCGTTTCCACCGCAGGAACTTTACCCAGGAACTAGGGACTTTGGGCTGGTACTTGGTGTGTTTCCAGCGCAGGAACCAGGAACTAAATAAAAGTTCCGGGTAAAAAAATGCCCCCCAGAAAGTCCCTGCTGGCAAGGTGGTACTTTTTTAAATTTCCGGAACTTTCGGGGGCGGGACTTTGGCGCTAAACATGCTGATTGGTTGAGTTCACGCAGCATTGGTTGAGTTCAACCACCATTTATTCGGATCAACATTTTCAAAATATTACTGTTATTGTGTCATGAAATGTAATTTTAAAAGTATTTCAGGCGAGAATGTAGTTGTTTAAAACTCAAATCTATGGTTTATTTATAAAGGCAGCGCCTATTTAAAAATGTGTTTCGCCGATCTCGTAGACGGTGAGCTCCACTCAATCAGCGGGAGCTCAGTCCTCATGTATCCGCAGAGAGTAGCCTCATCTCGGATAGACCTTCTGATATGTGCCGCTGGCTCTGATGTCTCTTTAGTGGTTAAACATAAAATAATTCAGCTGCGGGGTAAATCTAACAGGTTTTCTTTGGTCTGTATTCAATTTATCTATATGTTAAAATGAAAATAAAAAAGGCGATTTTATATAATATTTCGTTTCATTGTAATGGCTGTATATACACATTTTCCTGAACTAAGTACATTTCTGCAGTTGTTATTATGCTTAAATGAAAACAAAAGGAGGCAGTGGTATTTGATATCATATTTCGTTTTATTGTAAATATACAGTAAGGAAAATTGCAGTAGCCATGACGAGCAGACTGAAGTTATCAAGTATGCTGCTGTTTATAGATTTACCGGACTTGCGTCGTCGCGGACATCACACTCCCGAGAGGAATGCACAAAGTCTGAACCAACTACCTAGGATGCACTTCCAAAATCAGCGTACTTTTTTTTTTTTTTTTTTTTTTTTTAATCAGCGGTACTTCGTATTGAGAAACGAGCACAGACCTACGTCACCAGTCTATTTGCCTAATCTACCCGGTACTTTACACCGCGGTGGAAACGCAGAAAGCAACAGGTCTGGGGGGAAAAAAGTTCCTGGGAAAAAAAGTTCCTGGTACAAATGTTCCGGGTAATTTCGGTGGAAACGCGGCATTTGTTCCCCAATCTTAAAACCAAATGGCCAAGAAACCCTGTGGTGACCCCAATGCATAAATCCCCAGCCTTATCAGAAAACAAAGGGTTCTAAGGCATTCCTTTGGCCCAGGATCAGCAAAAACCAATAGACTGAAATTTAACCCACTTGTGGTTTAATACAAACAACTGTCTCAAAATATCTTCCAATAATCTGAATTGTTTACCAGTATTTACCTCACACATTTCATGTAGATTCTATATAACCTGTGGAATTATTTCTGTGTTTAACTTTCATTTAAAGCCTATTCGTAGGGTTTTCTACCTCAGTTATAGGAATTCATCACCAGAAGTTGCCTCATACATGTGTATTATCTGTATTTTTCATGCTTTATATTACTCAAGTAATGTTTGTGTTCCCATTACTTGATGGGTAAATGATTTCTAAAATTTTTATATAAAGTAGATGTGTGTAGGATGCACCATATTTAAACTATTAAGTTTGCTTATTAAAGCGTTTAAACTAAACTCTCAGAAGTTTGGACACATGTGATCACGTGGACATTTCGCTAATTACATGCAACCGGAGAACGAGGCGTAGGTCCCGCCCAAGACAATATCTGATTGGCTGACGCACTAAGAAGGACGAGTCAGATGGACACGCTTATAACCCAATGGCTGGCTTTTTGCCTAGTGCTTTTTACCCTGCTTTTGCAGTGACTTGGGCTCTTGCCTATGTTTTGTGCTGACCTTTCCATCGTCCAGCATGTACTCTTCAAACCACCAAGAGCTCACTCAAAACTAAAAAAATCAACTCTTCCGTAAGATCCTTCGCTGAACTTCGTTAAAGAAAGAGTCACTCCAGACTTAGAGAAAACTCTGTTGCATATCAACCCGCAATCCAGGAAGTCTCACGAACGAAGTGCCACCCGGCAAAGCCAACCAACCAATCACCATCGAGTGCTGTCCCTCAGAACACGTCATCGACCGACTGCCAGCCAATCAGTGCCAGAGAATTCCTCTCAAACTAAGATTAAAGTGCTAGTAGATTGATCCTGTCAGGTTGCGGACAAGAAATAGTGTCTAATGCTAGACACTTGGGACTCCACCCTCCGTTAATAACGTCACTTTTCTCTGTCATTGTTTGAATTAATGTTTGTGTGTTTTCGTTAGTTTAGTTTGTGTGCATTAGAGTAGTTCAATAAAGTCTTGTTTGATTTTACATACCAGTGTCTTGTGCTGTGTGCTTACAAGTTACTGCCTTAAACTGTAGATTCTGTTACCTTGCTCATAATCAGTTATCATAATTTTATGATATTATTACCGTAGGCCATGGGATAATATTTTGTCCAGAATTAATAAAATACCATAATCTCAATTTATCGGTGGACGAATAGTTGACAAAGTGTTAAATATTAATTTGGAATAATTTGCATAGTTATTCGGTTCTTATTCAATGTAATTCAATCCACTTTGAGTTATATTGATCTTAATTGCCTTATTAATCTTACACTAAATCTAAAATATCTTAAACTGTGTCTTGTGGGTTTGGAACGACATGAGGGTGAGTTATTAATTACATCATTTTGATTATTGGGTGAACTAATCCTTTAATGTGAGGGACAGAAGAATATTTACATCATTAAAGTTTAGGGAAACCTTGTTTTCCCTCCTCTGCGGCTGTCAATCCTTCTCCATTCAGTATTCAAACAGCGCACGCGCCTCATCCAGTTACAGCAGGATGCGCGGTAAAACTCTCTCCAATATTATATACTCACATTATAATGCTTGATCTGGAGATAAAAAGGCTGTGGATTTGCATAAAATGACTTTATTTTGTGTATTTGTATTTTATGTTTGTTGCTGTTTTTAAACGACTCGCTTGTGTCTGGAACTATGAATCAGCATCAAACACACAATAACTGGAATTTAAAACTGTGAAGAAACTTAATTTTCAAAAAAATGTTGGACCGATATACATACACTAGGATTTGTGCGGTCAACATTTCTTCGCTTTGTGTCATGAAAGTTTTAAACGTTTTAAAAGCCGTTAACTTTAAAAAATGCTTTGTGAACTCTGTTTTGAAGCGTTTCATATTATCATGGTTTTACGCACTGAAAGATTATTAAAAGCTTATATATTTTTAGCCTGTACAATACATTTAAAATAAGCATAATTTAATTGTATATTATTTCTGTATAGTTTAGTGTATAAATATATACACTTCTGAATTCTTGACAGTCATATAAAAATATAAAATTGTGAAATGTATGATTGACTGAATTTTATAAGAGTACTAATAGTAATTTCTTTTTATTAACAAGTTTAAATTGTATAAAATTACTGTGCAGATATTTTCAAGAATTATTTTTCTGCTGATACACTCACTAAGATTAATAAAAATACATAATACATTTATTTAGGTGTTAACTGTAATCTTAAACTGCAAAATGATTACTAACAAATGATTAAATTCATAACAATTATGTAAGTATCTGGATATTGCCGCGGAGCGAGGGCTTCCATAACCTCTCTCTTTTTTTGACCATACATGTTTGCATCCCTGATATTTAAGCAAACTTATCAAAGCAGAAGCGAATATCTTAATGTCAGTAATCGTTGCTAGGTCTACACAATGTTGTGATGTTAACCACGTAACTTCATCCGTCTTGGCTGTTGCATTGCAATAACAAATTTGAGTAAAGTAATAAACAGGCTATCTTCAGTATTAAGTAGAGAGGGATGGTTAGGCAGCTAAATGTAATGCATGCCCCTGCGTTTTTTTCCTTCTAATAGTTATCATGAAACGAGGAAGGGACATTGTGTCTTTTTTGGCCCCAGTAAACAAAACAGTCAGAGAAGCAAATCAAGGTATGGGCTAGTTGCATATCTCCGCCATCTTGGATTTCCGGTCTTGCGAGTGTGTGCGTAGGTATTTCCAATGGAGCTGTAGTGGAGCGTGTGTCAAGTTTCAAGTTCCTTGGCATCAACATCTCAGATGACCTCACCTGGTCCCTAAACACCTCCACCCTGGTCAAAAAGGCTCAGCAGCGCCTTTACTTCTTACGGAGCCTTAAAAAAGTTCACCTCAGTCCTAGGATCCTTTCTGAATTCTACCGCTGTACCATTGTACCATACTCACAAACTGCATCTCAGTGTGGTACAGCAATTGCTCCGCATCTGACCCCAAAGCACTCCAGCGGGTGGTGAAAACTGCTCAACGGATCACCGGCACCCAGTTAACATCCATCGAGAACATTTATCAGAAGCGCTGTCTGGGCAGGGCAAGAAACATCATCAAGGATGCCTCTCAACCTAACCATGGACTTTTCACCCTCCTTCCATCCGGCTGGCGTTACAGAAGCCTACGCTCTCGAACTAGTAGGCTCAGGAAGAGCTTCTTTCCTGAGGCTGTGACACTTCTGAATGCCGCACCACCTATCTAACCTGCACCTGCTCTTTTACTGCACTGGTCACAGTACTTTACATACATGTATTGCACTACTCATATTTTGCACAGATTGCACATGGTTAAATCCATTACACTATAAACTGTCTAAGTGGTTACTGTACAAGCACAGTAGACTATTTCTACAAAAAATCATTGCACTACTGTTATTTTGCATATAATAGATTGTTCAACAATACTTTGCACACTCATTCAACTGTATTTATTACCACTGTTCTCACATTCCTGCTATTCATAATGTATATATAATCCTTCATTGCTCTGTTCATAATGTACATACAATATCTACATTGCATTCATATTTATACTCTGTATATACTCTGCTCAATACTGTATATAGCAACTCCACTGTGCATTCTGTATATCATAGCTTTACTTACTCTGCACTTTTATGTATATAAAACACTATATTCTTGCACTTCTGGTTAGATGCTAACTGCATTTCATTAGCTCTGTACTTGTACTCTGCATAATGACAATAAAGTTGAATCTAATCTAATCTAAATTGTTATTATTATTTTTTATATTAAATATTTACCTCGTGAGACGTGGGCTGCGATTTATCTTCAGAAGTATCCATTTCTCAATTGTACACATACATCAGTCTGTTTCATCGTTATTTTCACAACATATTTTATTATTTTACGCAGTAAAAAATACGTGACTAATTTTAATATCTGTTTAATCTGATAATTAATGCAAAACAATAACAATATACATGGCTACTCGTAGACAGATAATGATTTATGCTGCAGATCTTTCACAAAACAAATAAACAGATAAAAACACACATGAATGCAAACAGCGATCTTTTATTTAAGGCAAACCTACCATAATTATATTACGTTTAATTGTACAGTTAGTTATAAATTATGTTATCAAATAAAGTTAATAAAACGCTTTATCAGAAATCTCTGTGCGTCTTGTTTGACAGTCAGAAACATTTATCTTACATAACAGTCAGAACAAAACCAGCTCTTCGAAAATGAAAAGTATTGCATATTTGAGAGGTTTGTGTTTGAAAAAAGAAATCCCTGTGGACCTGAACTGACGCTGATCCGCATAATCAACAGAAGAATAAAGCAATCTCCGCGTTGTATCTTGATGAATTTCCACACAGAGGTACGCAAAATATAGGGAGGATGTTTCCCCATGTTTTTGATATACCACTATCGGCTGTTAAATTTGAAAATCTTTAATTATATAAATCTAGCCAAGTTTCTTATGTAAGTTTCCCTTACAGTCAATGCGAGCGTAGCAAGACCGGAAATAAGTACGCACACACTCGCGTCGCTGAAGCTCACCGGCGCCATCTTGTGCACCTAGCCTATTGAGAGAGTTGATGAGTAGGAAGAGGGAGAACCAGAGGAGTCGGTGGAGGTTGGAGAGAGTTTATATGATGAAAGTGAGGACTCTGACACGGAGAAAGAAATTCCAGAGGGTGAGGAGCATGAAGAAGAGTGTGAGGAGCATGTAGGAGAGGGTGAGGAGCATGAAGAAGAGTGTGAGGAGCATGTAGGAGAGGGTGAGGAGCATGAAGAAGAGGGCGAGGAGCATGTAGGAGAGGGCGAGGAGCATGAAGAAGAGGGCGAGGAGCATGAAGAATGAAGAAGAGTGTGAGGAGCATGAAGAAGAGTGTGAGGAGCATGAATAAGAGGGCGAGGAGCATGAAGAAGAGGGCGAGGAGCATGAAGAAGAGGGCGAGGAGCATGTAGGAGAGGGCGAGGAGCATGAAGAAGAGGGCGAGGAGCATGTAGGAGAGGGCGAGGAGCATGAAGAAGAGGGCGAGGACTATGAAAAAGAGGGCGAGGAGCATGTAGGAGAGGGCGAGGAGCATGAAGAAGAGGGCGAGGAGCATGAAGAAGAGGGCGAGGAGCATGAAGAAGAGGGCGAGGAGCATGTAGGAGAGGGCGAGGAGCATGAAGAAGAGGGCGAGGACTATGAAAAAGAGGGCGAGGAGCATGTAGGAGAGGGCGAGGAGCATGAAGAAGAGGGCGAGGAGCATGAAGAAGAGGGCGAGGAGCATGAAGAAGAGGGCGAGGGGCATGTAGGAGAGGGCGAGGAGCATGAAGAAGAGGGCGAGGAGCATGTAGGAGAGGGCAAGGAGTATGAAGAAGAGGGTGAGGAGCATGTAGGAGAGGGTGAGGAGCATGAAGAAGAGGGCGAGGAGCATGTAGGAGAGGGTGAGGAGCATGAAGAAGAGGGCGAGGAGCATGTAGGAGAGGGCGAGGAGCATGAAGGAGAGGGCGAGGAGCATGAAGGAGAGGGCGAGGAGCATGAAGCAGAGGGCGAGGAGCATGAAGCAGAGGGCGAGGAGCATGAAGCAGAGGGCGAGGAGCATGAAGCAGAGGGCGAGGAGCATGAAGAAGAGGGTGAGGAGGAAGAAAACATTCAGGGAAAGAGAGAGGAACAGCCAGAGGGACAAAAAGTGGATCAAGTACTGCACTGGTTTAATAATAAAAAAAAATAAAAAAAACACCTGTTAAATACCGCCAGATTGACTGGATACTTTTTCATGACTTTGTGAACTTTGTGTTAGACCTACGGACTTAAAAGCGAATGGTTTGATTGATTGGTTAACATGGATGAACAATCTCTCGCGATTGAACAGACTGCAATGCAAGCTGTTAGTAAACTCAGCAGTGGTAATGTTGGTGATCACAAGGATTCCAAACGTGCAGAATCGCTTGTTGATAAACTAATTATGTTGCAAGCAGATAGAAAGTCTAAATTGGATAACGCCAGCATAATTAGAAAATCAATGCAAGATTTAAAAAATCAAAAACCACAGTTACAAAATGCTTTGAAGGAACTGATAGAAACATGTAATGATGCAAAGCGTATTCATGAGTCTTTGTTGAGTTTATTGCCTGTTGATGAAAAGGAAAAACATGAAGTGTGGTTTAAAGCAAAGATGATAGCTAATAATGATGTTATGTCAGAAACAAAGGGCTTTGTTACAAGGTGTTCTAAAAAGGGTAATGTTGCTTTGTCAACTGAGTCACCTGAAATGTTTGATGCTGGTTTAAATGTAAGTGGTCATGGGAGGCCTAAAACAAATGTGGGTTTTAAAGCTGTGCATGAAAATGGCAAGGGTCGGGATGGTGTCAATCAAAACGACAGTGTGTCTAACATCAGCAGCAAATGGTCACATAAAACTGTTATCAGTGGAAGATCTAGCACTTCCTCAGCTAGGATAAAGGCTGAGGCGGAGAGAGCTGCACTTGTGGCTAGAGCTGCAGCTTTGAAGGAAAGACATGCCCTTGAGGAGCAGGAACAGCAACTGAGGAGGAGAAGGGAGCAGCTTGATGTAGATGCAGAGTTGGCTGCATCTGCTGCTAAGTTGTTTGTGTTACAGGCCGCTGATCAGAAAGGTTGTTCAGCAGTATCTTCAAATGGCATGAATTCCTATGTGGAAAAGGAAAAAAGGAAAATGCACACAAAAAGTGTCTTAAATCCTACAACAAGGGAATTTCAACCTCGAATATCAAAGCTAACACAACATATCTCTGCAAAAGGACCATTACCACCTAACAACCCGCTGTCACCAGAGGTGCTCAAAAGGCAAACTGAGCTGTGGTGTAAGGAGGCCTCTAAACATCAGTACGATCCACGTGAGCTACAGCAAAGAACATTGGAAACAGCTGAGTATCAGCAGCAGGTGACAACCGTGCAAGAACACAATCAGCAAAGGTTTTTCACAGACCAGTCAGCCAATGGAACTCGTTCCTCAGATCTACTGGCCATTTTACAAAGACAAAATGACATTACCACTACCCTGGTTTGCCAACAACATATCTCATCCCTGCCATTAAGAGAGGTTCCTGTGTTTGATGGGTACCCTCTTCAATTTAGACCGTTCACTAGAGCCTTTGAACAAGGTGTGGAAAGCAAAGCTGGAAGTGCAGACTGTCTTTATTATTTAGAGCAGTTCACTAGAGGACAGCCACAAGAGCTAGTGCGTAGCTGTCAGCATATGGCACCTGACCACGGCTACAAAGTGGCGAAAGGTCTTCTTCAGGAACACTTTGGCAATCCATATAAGGTCGCCATAGCTTATATGAAAAGGGCATTGGCCTGGCAAGTGGTTAAGGCTGAGGATTTGAGAGCACTGCAAGACTATTCCTTGTTTTTACGTGGTTGCTGCAATGTAATGGGGGAGCTTCATTATGTGCAGGAACTGGACATGCCAGTCAATATGAGGACCATTATCTCCAAGCTACCATATAAAATGAGAGAGCAATGGAGAACTACAGCTTATGACATCATGGAACGGTCCCATGACCAAGCCCACATTAATGACTTGGTCCAATTTATTGAACGCCGTGTCAAAATCCTTTCGGACCCTCTGTTTGGCGACATACAGGATCCACATACTTCCTTGCTACCAAAGCCTCCTTCAAGGTTTAATTCACAGCCCAGGAGCTATGTAAGGGGTAACATTGTTGCTGCTGCTGTGACTGAAGAGTTGTTTGAGGACGCAAAGGAGCAGCCATTGGGTATAGAGCACACTGAGGAAGCTAAGTGCCTTTGGTGTGATCGTCGCCATCTTGTGGAGGAGTGTAAGCAGTTTAAAGGTAAAATGCACAATGGGGCAAGAAAGGGTCGTTTCAGCATTCACTTTGTCAGGTCTGGAGGTGTCTAATTTGGACGGTAATGATTATTATATCCTTCCTGAAGTATTTACACAGAAAGAAATGCCAGTCACAGTGGATAATATGATCCGGCCGGAGGATCTGGCTAAGTGGCCTCATCTATCAAGTGTGCGCATCCCAAGTGTGAAGGCAGATGTTGACCTGTTAATTGGAACTAACGCACCCAGTATTAGAACCCTGGGAGGTCATAAATAGCGGCCAGAATGGCCCGTACGCTATTAGGACAGTGCTGGGATGGGTGGTTAATGGCCCACTGAGTGGAAACAGTGATGCATCATTATCCTCAGCCACAGTGAACCACATTTCTCTGCAAAGGCTCGAAGATATGCTTGTCAGTCAATACAACCATGACTTCAGTGAGAAGGCTGCAGAGGAAAAGGAAATGTCTCGAGATGACATCAGATTTATAGAGATCATGGATTCAGCAGTTCTGCAAGATGGAAGGTACTGTTTAAAGTTACCCTTCAAAAAAAAGGATGTTTCTCTGCCTAATAACCTGGTTGTGGTGAAGCAAAGGATGCAGGGCTTAAGAAGAAAGTTCTTGAGTAATGACAGCTTGCACCAGGAGTACGCACAGTAAGTGAATGGCCTTATCGATAACTCCTATGCAGAACTTGTGCCCCAGCAGAAGCTTCAGGGTGAGCCTGGAAGAGTGTGGTACATCCCTCACCATGCGGTCCATCACCCAAGGAAAGGAACACTTGGGGTTGTGTTCGATTGTGGAGCCACTTTTCAAGGAGCATCCTTGAATAAGGAGCTGCTTCAGGGCCCTAACCTCACCAGCTCGCTGCTTGGGGTACTGTTTCGTTTCAGAGAGGAACCTGTAGCATTCATGGGTGATATAAAAGCCATGTTCCACCAGGTAAAAGTTGCAGAAGAAGATCGTGACTTTCTCCGTTTTCTCTGGTGGCCAAACGGAGATGTTACCCAGGACTTGATGGAGCACAGGATGACAGTTCACTTGTTTGGTGCTGTGTCCTCTCCCAGTTGTGCAAGCTATGCGCTGAGAAAAGGTGCCGATGATCATCAGTTTGAGTTTGCTGCCAATGTATGTCAAGCTGTCAAGAAAAACTTTTATGTGGATGACATTTTGAAGAGCTCTGCCACTGAAGGGGATGCTACACAGATGATCCAAGACCTAACTTTACTGTGTCAGAAGGGAGGTTTTGTCTTGGAGAAGTGGATTAGCAACAGCCGCGCCGTCTTGCATGCCATTGCTACAGAGCGTAGGGCTAAGGATTTAAAGGAATTGGATCTTGATCGGGACAAGCTGCCAGTGGAGAGAGCTCTGGGTCTATTGTGGTCTGTAGAAACCGACTCCTTCAAATTTAAGATCGAAGTAAGGCAACGGCCACTTACCAGACGTGGTATGCTGTCAACCATCTGCTCAGTGTATGACCCCTTAGGCTTCCTGGCACCAGTAACACTGCCTGCAAAAGTGATGCAGCAGGAATTATGTCGAAGAAGATGAACATGGGATGATGCCTTTCCATCTGACATCTTAAAGCAATGGAAAATATGGTTGGAAGACCTTGACCAGCTCAATGATTTGGAGGTACCAAGATGCGTCCTTTCTTCTCGGCAAGGCTAGGGTGACACCATTGAAGGCCATCACTATTCCACGACTGGAGTTAACAGCAGCAGTTCTTGCTGTATGTGTAGACTCAATGCTAAAGGTGGAACTAAATTTTAGGTTGGAAGATTCTGTCTTTTGGAAAGATAGTACTTCCGTCATAAAGTACATCAAGAATGAGGATAGACGGTTTCACACATTCGTGGCTAATAGAATTTCAACCATCCGAGAGGCATCAGAACCCTGGCAATGGAGGCATGTCTGCTCCAAGGACAATCCGGCTGATGATGCATCGAGGGGGTTGATGGTTGTAGACTTTCTACAGACCAGTAGGTGGTAGGAAGGTCCTACATTTTTGTGGGAGCAGGATGAGAACTGGCCTAATACTGCCCTGGATGCTTCATTGAATCCTGATGACCAAGAGGTGAGAAAAGAGGCCACCACAAATGCAATCAATGTGTGTTACTTAGTCAAGCCCACTGATAAGATCGTTAGCTACTTTTCTGACTGGATTAAGCTCAAGAGGACAGTCGCTTGGTTTCTCCATTTGAAAGTAGTGTTGTTGGAAAAGGCTCGCTGGAGAAAACAGCTGAAGGGGCCTTTGGTAATCCAGTCGAAGGAAAATTGTCGATCCAGTTCAAGGCAGACTGATGGGAAAGGGTTCATTGTGACGCCTAGGAGTAAAACCCTGACTGTAGATGACTTGTCAGAAGCAGAGGCTGCAGTGATTAAATATTGCCAACAGAAACAATTTGAGGAGGAGATTGCTTCATTGTCCTCTAAGAATGCAGCAGTGAGTCGTAAGAGCCCAATATATAGGCTGGACCCTGTCTTGGTTGATGGTCTATTGAGGGTTGGAGGGAGGCTGAGTAGGGGAGCAATGCCTGAGGAAGTTAAACATCCCATTATCCTCTCCAAAGAGCAGCATGTGGCAACACTCATCCTCAAATATGTGCATCAGAGTTTGGGGCATGCTGGACGTGCTCACACATTGTCATCAGTAAGGAAGAAATTCTGGATTACTAAGGCGAATGCGGCCGTCCGAAAAATTATTACTGAGTGTGGCTTTTGAAGGCGCTACAATGGACGTCTTCAGGGACAAAAGATGGCTGATCTTCCAGAGATGAGAATTCAGCCAGACCTACCCCCTTTTACCAACACGGGAGTGGACTTTTTTGGTCCTTTGGAAGTGAGGAAAGGAAGAGGAATTGGTAAGCGGTATGGAGTTATACTCGACGGACGCCTGTATCAATGCTCTGCGGCGCTTTATAAGCAGAAGAGGGCAAGTGACTCACCTGGTGTCTGACAATGGTACGAATTTTGTTGGGGTGAACAGAGAATTGAAGGAAGCTCTTGTGGCACTTAACCATCAGCAGATTGAAGGAATCCTTTCACAAGTTGGAATTCACTGGAGTTTTAACCCACCAGCAGGGTCCCATCATGGCAGTGTGTGGGAGAGGATGATCCGTATGGAAAGAAAAGTACTTAGTTCTGTCCTACGTTAGCAGACATTAGATGATGATGGTTTGCAAACAGTGTTCTGTGAAGCAGAAGCCATCTTGAACGACCGACCCCTTACCAAGATGTCAGATGATCCAAATGACTTGGAATCACTTACACCAAACCATCAACTTTTGCTTAAAGGGAAGCCAGCCTTACCACCTGGGTTGTTCAAGCCTCATGACCTTTACGTGAGAAGAAGGTGGAGACAGGTGCAATACGTCTCAGACTTGTTTTGGGAGAGATGGGTGAGGGAGTATCTGCCTCTACTTCAAGAGAGGCAAAAGTGGAATGACAAGAAGAGGAGTCTGAAGACTGGAGATATTGTGGTCATCATGGACGCGTCGGCTCCTCGTGGTTCTTGACCACTCGCCAGAGTTCTTGAAGTTTTTCCTGATAAGCAGGGTCTGGTACGTTCTGTGAAGTTGCAGACAAAATCTAATGTCATGGAGAGACCTGTGACCAAAATTTGTTTAGTGTATGGGGTTTAATTGTGAAAGTATCATTTTGATTATTTCATGGTATTTTGCAACATTTTCTTGGTTCCTTTTGTTTCATTTGTTTGAATTGTTGTGTCTGCCGGCCATCAACAATTAGGGGCCGGTGTGTTAGAGCCAAATGCCGCTTTGTATTTGGGTTGTAATTTCTTTGTTTAACACTGGGTGGCGCATGTTTGTAACTTGGCCTCAGGTATAAAGGCAGCAGATACAATGTTGTCTACAGGTGTTTGACCCGGAAGGGCATAGGGTTTTTGACCGCTTGCGCTCGGCGCTTTGTATTGTTACACTGATGGAAACTGCTATAGACAATGCTGTATTAAAATAAATGGACCACTTTGGATTTCAACGTCAACATTCGTCTATACGTTTATGGTTTAGCACAGGGCAATCAAGTGAGCATAGTAACATAGTGTGTCAATCACGGCTTCTCCGGGCTCAGACATCTAAGTAGTTCGAAACCAAAACGAACTCCTTAAAAATATCCATTGCAGAGTTGATGTTATACAGCGCATTCAATTAATTGCTGGCCATCTCAGTGATCAGCCGTAAAACAGTGATTCTGTTTAAATTCCCTTTAAAATCTTCAATTATTCCCTTTGAGCTAAATTGTCCTGTTCCCCTTACAAAGAGGTTCAGCTCAAAGCCAGCAGAGGAAGGGGAGTGAATTATTACCTAATTAATTAATTATTATCTGTAAAGTGCATTTGCAGCTTTTAAATGCTGAGTGGAGCTTTAACCACAAGTTATCAAACAAGCGCATCACAGCACATTTTCAATAGACGTCAGTTTTGCCTCACTGATGTGTTACATTTGACAGCTGCAGTCACTGAAAATGAACGAAAAACACTGTAGTAGTGTTAATTTCGTCACCTATTTTTAATTTAATGTTAGTCTTGTGCCAAATGTCCTTGTTAGTTTTAGTCATATTTAGTCATTCACTTATATTTTTCTGTTAGTGAAGTTTTAGTCGACTAAAAGTCTCGTCATTTTAGTCTAGTTTAAGTTAAAAGAAAACTCAAGGTACCTTAGTCAAGTTTTAGTCGACTAAAAGTCTTTTAATTTTAGTCTAGTTTTAATCAAAAAATGTTAATCCTTTTTTTTTTTTAAATAACACATTATTACTGAGATTATTGTGTTTCACATATCTCAAACATTGTTTAAATGTCATAATTACCTGACAAAATACACTTGTTGAATGATTTTTGTTGAATGCAAATGTTAAAGGTGTCTGGTTTAGCATGTCGTTGTCGCTCGTCACCAGGGCCACTGCTGGCCAAATGGGTGCCCTTAGCAGAATTGTATTGTTGTGCCTCCTCCCCAAATTATAAAATAAAAATAACATCAACTACTATAGGGGTCAGAATATAACTTTAATAAAACATAAAAGTAAATAACTAAATTGTAATTAAATTGTATTTTTTAATATACAGTTGCATATGGCTATGATTTTACTAGTTGTCTATACAGGTGTCTGATTGGTTTTATAGTGTCAAGCATTAAGAAATAACACAAAAGACAATTTAACTTAACCCCTTAACGAATACGGGATGCCTATGTTGACTATACTATATTACAATCTATTACAATCAAATCTAATCTAATCTTGACAAACTATATATCGTTAGAAAGGTCTAAGACTCCCAAATATATATTTTACCAATATTTTTTGTTAAAAATTATGTAGGAAAAGTAATAGATTAATATATGACAAGAGTGCACCCTCAGAAATCTACATTACAAAAAGAGTTTTGACCTTTGTTTAAAAAAATACTTCCTTGTTGTCTTTTTCTCTGTCACATTTTAGAAATCATCAAGTTATATATCACTTGAAAACATAAAATCTCAAAATTCATCCTTTAAAACCTATTTTAAAATCAAGCATTGCATTACCATGTAAATGGTACATCAAAATCATGTTACAAAATGTTTTCAGACATGAATTAAAAAAAATTTAGGTTTGTATCATGCACATTCAAGTCCATCCATCCATCCATCCATCATCTTCCGCTTATCCGGGGCCGGGTCGCGGGGGCAACAGTCTAAGCAGAGACGCCCAGACTTCCCTCTCCCTAGCCACTTCCTCCAGCTCTTCCGGGGGGACCCCGAGGCGTTCCCAGGCCAGCCGGGAGACATAGTCCCTCCAGCGTGTCCTAGGTCTTCCCCGGGGCCTCCTCCCGGTGAGACGTGCCTGGAACACCTCCCTGGGAAGGCGTCCAGGAGGCATCCGAAATAGATGCCCGAGCCACCTCAGCTGGCTCCTCTCGATGTGGAGGAGCAACGGCTCTACTCTGAGCTCCTCCCGAGTGACCGAGCTTCTCACCCTATCTCTAAGGGAGCGCCCAGCCACCCGACGGAGAAAGCTCATTTCGGCCGCCTGTATCCGGGATCTTGTCCTTTCGGTCATGACCCACAGCTCATGACCATAGGTGAGAGTAGGAACGTAGATTGACCGGTAAATCGAGAGCTTTGCCTTACAGCTCAGCTCCTTCTTCACCACGACAGACCGGTACAGCGACCGCATTACTGCAGAAGCTGCACCGATCCGTCTGTCAATCTCACGTTCCATCCTTCCCTCACTCGTGAACAAGACTCCAAGATACCTGAACTCCTCCACTTGAGGCAGGAACTCTCCACCAACCTGAAGTGGGCAATCCACCCTTTTCCGGACCACATTCAAGTCTATCTTCAAAAACGTAAGTGACTGTTAAGGGGTTAAATAAAACCAAGGATTAGTCTTTGTAAGGGTTGTGATGTCCATGTTTTTTGTTGAAGAAATTGTAGAGGCTAGCTTTTCTATCAAAAAAAGGTGGCCACAAATTAAAGATAAAGTGGATATTTGAATTAATTGTTTGGTCAATATTAAACAAGGATTTGATCATCCTATACAGTAAGTGTTAAAACCACAATTATCAGGCCTTTTAGCGCCCTTTGTAGGAATTTGTAATAATAGCCTATTTGATGTACATAAATCTATTATTTTGCATTACATTATGTATTTTAACAGTGTTATTCAATTATTATTAATTAACCAATCATTATTGCCTCGTTGTTTTTATAACACATTTTATAGCATTTTAAAAGGTTTTTGTTCGCTTAGGTCTGTTTTTATTACCACAAAAAAATATTATCTGAATGCTTCGTAAAGTATAGTTCTTTATCATTCAATCAATCAAATTTATAAGTGAGACAAGATTATTAGAAAAAACAGTAACATTATTACCTTAATGATGGAAAGACATTTATTTTATTTTATTATTATTTTTTTGTTAATACTAGCCCATCATGCATCTAACCATCCACTCAGTGTTAAGAGCTGTTCAGACTAAAACTGGCAGCTCAGCAGTGAGTCAGTGTCATGGACGGAGGACAGAGCAGGTGTAAATATATTTTCTAGTCTAGATTTCCATCTTGGAAGGTTATTTATTTATTTATTTTCTTATATAACTTATTTTTAAATGGAGCATACACTGTCTGTGTGTACACCGGACGCAAGAGTTGTCGGAGCCCCGCTGCGCTAAAAGTGGGTCTAAAGTTGATAACATCACACTATAGTGTCAAATCATCTGAACACAGTGTCAGAACATTTCATCATAAACAGAACGAGCATCAGTTCACTGATGGGGATCGTGCCCAGCGTATCCATCACTGGGTTCTGTTGTCTTTTGTTGGATCGTTCCACTCGTGTCGGTGTAGACCTGGCATGCGTTTCTTTATTGTTTTATTTTACAGCCCTGCTTGTTTTAATGTTTTTATTAAATATCTGTATTGACTGCATGGTCATATCATCGTATTAAATACTGCCATGCGACCTACAAAAGTAAAGTTTGGCGAGCCGAGCAACGAGCATTGCTGCAGGTTGCTTTTGGCGGATGTGCTGTGCTTGTGCTGCCGCGGTTTTCAGAGCAGAGTATGAGCGGAGCAGAGTGATTCTGACTGAAGCGAGGAGCGAGTCTGACACAGAGACGCACTGCCGAGCAGAGTATGAGTGGAGCGGTGTGATTCTGACTGAAGCGAGGAGCGAGTCTGACACAGAGACGTGCTGCCGAGCAGAGTATGAGCGGAGTGGAGTGATTCTGACTGAAGCGAGGTGCGAGTCTGACACAGAGATGTGCTGCTGAGCAGAGTATGAGCGGAGCGGTGTGATTCTGTCTGGAGCGAGGAGCGAGTCTGACACAGAGACGTGCTGCCGAGCAGAGTATGAGTGGAGCGGTGTGATTCTGACTGAAGCGAGGAGCGAGTCTGACACAGAGATGTGCTGCCGAGCAGAGTATGAGCGGAGCGTGTGATTCTGTCTGAAGCGAGGAGCGAGTCTGACACAGAGATGTGCTGCCGAGCAGAGTATGAGCGGAGCGGAGTGATTCTGACTGAAGCGAGGAGCGAGTCTGACACAGAGACGTGCTGCCGAGCAGAGTATGAGCGGAGTGATTCTGACTGGAGCGAGGAGCGAGTCTGACACAGAGACGTGCTGCCGAGCAGAGTATGAGCGGAGCGGAGTGATTCTGACTGAAGCGAGGAGCGAGTCTGACACAGAGATGTGCTGCCGAGCAGAGTATGAGCGGAGCGGTGTGATTCTGACTGAAGCGAGGAGCGAGTCTGACACAGAGACGTGCTGCCGAGCAGAGTATGAGCGGAGTGGAGTGATTCTGACTGAAGCGAGGTGCGAGTCTGACACAGAGATGTGCTGCTGAGCAGAGTATGAGTGGAGCGGTGTGATTCTGTCTGGAGCGAGGAGCGAGTCTGACACAGAGACGTGCTGCCGAGCAGAGTATGAGTGGAGCGGTGTGATTCTGACTGAAGCGAGGAGCGAGTCTGACACAGAGATGTGCTGCCGAGCAGAGTATGAGCGGAGCGTGTGATTCTGTCTGAAGCGAGGAGCGAGTCTGACACAGAGATGTGCTGCCGAGCAGAGTATGAGCGGAGCGGAGTGATTCTGACTGAAGCGAGGAGCGAGTCTGACACAGAGACGTGCTGCCGAGCAGAGTATGAGCGGAGCGGAGTGATTCTGACTGAAGCGAGGAGCGAGTCTGACACAGAGATGTGCTGCCGAGCAGAGTATGAGCGGAGCGGAGTGATTCTGACTGAAGCGAGGAGCGAGTCTGACACAGAGACGTGCTGCCGAGCAGAGTATGAGCGGAGCGGAGTGATTCTGACTGAAGCGAGGAGCGAGTCTGACACAGAGATGTGCTGCCGAGCAGAGTATGAGCGGAGCGGTGTGATTCTGACTGAAGCGAGGAGCGAGTCTGACACAGAGATGTGCTGCCGAGCAGAGTATGAGCGGAGTGGAGTGATTCTGACTGAAGCGAGGAGCAAGTCTGACACAGAGACGTGCTGCCGAGCAGAGTATGAGCGGAGCGGAGTGATTCTGACTTAAGCGAGGAGCAAGTCTGAGACCGAGACGCACTGCCGAGCAGAGTATGAGCGGAGCGGAGTGATTCTGACTGAAGCGAGGAGCGAGTCTGACACAGAGATGTGCTGCCGAGCAGAGTATGAGCGGAGCGGTGTGATTCTGTCTGGAGCGAGGAGCGAATCTGACACAGAGACGTGCTGACGAGCAGAGTATTAGCGGAGCGGAGTGATTCTGACTGAAGCGAGGAGCGAGTCTGACACAGAGACATGCTGCCGAGCAGAGTATGAGCGGAGCGGAGTGATTCTTTTTTTTGATCAAGGTCTCCTTTATTTTCAAAGATAACAAACAAAAGATAAACAATATTCACATGAAATAGTCAAGTTTAGTTCCTGTAAATACAAACAACCCAAACAGCTCCCCAATGCCCGCCACCCACATCTACTGGACCCCAACAAATTACCATGCAACCAGACACACTCAGATATGAGTCTGCAGATTCATACATATATAATTAAAATATCTAAATAAAATAAAATGTCGTCCATATAAAAAAACAAAAATTACATACACATATGCATTTCACACACAATTGGGTTTCACAGACATGTTGATAGCTGCCTTGCCTTCTACAAAGGAGATAAAAGGCTGCCAGATTGTATAGAATTTTCTAGTGGACCCTCTTACAGTGTATCTAATTTTTTCTAAGTGAACATAACTCATAACCTCCCTAATCCATTGGCCATATGTTGGGGGGAGAGCATCTTTCCATTTTAAAAGAATAAGCCTCCTAGCCAACAAAGAGCAGAAGGCCATCATATTTAGGTGGTGCCCAGAAAAGGTGGCATCTACCGGAGCCACACCAAACAATGAAATCAAAGGAGATGGTTGTATTGTTCTTCCACATATTTCAGAAAATGCCTCAAAGATGGACTGCCAAAAATTATGCAGCTTAGGGCACAACCAAAACATGTATAATAGTGTGGCAGGAGCCTGTCTGCACCGATCACACGTAGGATCAATACTCGTTTTAATTCTAGACAATCTATCTTTGGTCCAGTGAAGACGGTGCACTATTTTAAATTGAACCACAGCATGTCTGAGGTATATAGAGGAAGAATAGATACGCTGTATAATTTTTTGCCAGGTTTCTTCTGAAATCGTTTCATTTAGGTCTGTTTCCCATTTAATTCTAAGGCAATCGAGACTATTCAAGTTATACGTATTGAGTAATGTATAAATTCTGCCTATTACTTGTTTTATGTTAACTTTACATTTTAAAATTGTTTCAAGCAGAGATTCAGAAGGCCTCAAAGGAAAACAGTCAGAGTTAGAGGCCACGAAACCTCTAAGCTGCAGATACCTGAAGAAATGCGATTTATGGAGACCATACTTCTGTTGCAATTGTATAAAGCTGGCAAAACTATTCCTAATGTAGAGGTCAGATAACTTGCAAGCACGATGTCAGACACTGTAATATGCTCTGGTCCCCTCCCTGCTTACCGTGGTGATGAGATGCATAGCAGATTGTCATCACTCAATGGCTGGATGTCTAAGTGGTGCCCACAGAATAACATAGGTTATATAGACAATTGGACGAGCTTTTGGGGCAGACCTGACCTGTTTAAAAGAGATGGTCTTCATCCCTCCTGGGGTGGCGCCACTCTTCTGTCTAGAAATATGGCAAATAGTCTTAGAGTTCATACTTGACTAACTGGGGCCCAGGTCAGGAAGCAGACAGACTGGCTAAACCGACCGTCTGCTAGCTGCCTCCCGTCACAGAGGTCAGTTAATTCTCAGCACATAGAGACTCTTTCACCTAGATATCACACTATAGAGACTGTGTCTGTTCCACGAACTAGAAAATACAAAAAACGTCCAAACCAAGTTAAGGTTAACAATTTAATTGAGGTTCAACAAATAAAAAACAAATGCAATATGGATAAACAAATGATAAAGATTGGCTTATTGAATATCAGATCCATTTCTATGAAAACACTTTTTGTAAATAATATGATAACTGATCATAATATAGATGTGCTCTGTTTGACAGAAACCTGGCTAAAACCTGATGATTACATTATTTTAAATGAGTCCACCCCCCAAGATTATTGTTATAAACACGAGCCGCGTCTAAAAGGCAAAGGGGGAGGTGTTGCTTCAATTTATAATAACGTTTTCAGGATTTCTCAGAGGGCAGGCTTCAAGTATAACTCGTTTGAAGTAATGGTGCTTCATATAACATTATCCAGAGAAACCAATGTTAATGATAAATCCCCTGTTATGTTTGTACTGGCTACTGTATACAGGCCACCAGGGCACCATACAGACTTTATTAAAGAGTTTGGTGATTTTACATCCGAGTTAGTTCTGGCTGCAGATAAAGTCTTAATAGTTGGTGATTTTAATATCCATGTCGATAATGAAAAAGATGTATTGGGATCAGCATTTATAGACATTCTGAACTCTATTGGGGTTAGACAACACGTTTCAGGACCTACTCATTGTCGAAATCATACTCTAGATTTAATACTGTCACATGGAATTGATGTTGATAGTGTTGAAATTATTCAGCCAAGTGATGATATCTCAGATCATTATTTAGTTCTGTGTAAACTTCATATAGCCAAAATTGTAAATTCTACTTCTTGTTACAAGTATCGAAGAACCATCACTTCTACCACAAAAGACAGCTTTTTAAGTTATCTTCCTGATGTATCCGAATTCCTTAGCATATCCAAAACCTCAGAACAACTTGATGATGTAACAGAAACTATGGACTCTCTCTTTTCTAGCACTTTAAATACAGTTGCTCCTTTACGCTTAAGAAAGGTTAAGGAAAACAGTTTGACACCATGGTATAATGAGCATACTCGCTCCCTAAAGAGAGCAGCCCGAAAAATGGAGCGCAGCTGGAGGAAAACAAAACTAGAGGTATTTCGTATTGCTTGGCGGGAAAGTAGCATATCCTACCGAAAAGCATTAAAAACTGCTAGATCTGATTACTTTTCTTCTCTTTTAGAAGAAAACAAACATAACCCCAGGTATTTATTCAATACAGTGGCTAAATTAACGAAAAATAAAGCCTCAACAAGTGTTGACATTTCCCAACACCACAGCAGTAATGACTTTATGAACTACTTTACTTCTAAAATCGATACTATTAGAGATAAAATTGCAACCATTCAGCCGTCAGCTACAGTTTCGCATCAGACAGTGCACTATAGACCCCCTGAGGAACAGTTCCACTCATTCTCTACTATAGGAGAGGAAGAATTGTATAAACTTGTTAAATCATCTAAACTTACAACATGTATGTTAGACCCTATACCATCTAAGCTCTTAAAAGAGGTGCTTCCAGAAGTCATAGGTCCTCTTCTGACTATTATTAATTCCTCATTGTTATTAGGACATGTCCCCAAAACCTTCAAACTGGCTGTTATTAAGCCTCTCATAAAAAAGCCACAACTTGACCCCAGAGAACTAGTTAATTATAGACCAATCTAGAATCTCCCTTTTCTGTCCAAGATACTAGAAAAGGTGGTATCCTCACAATTATATTCCTTCTTAGAGAAAAATGGTATATGTGAGGATTTCCAGTCAGGATTTAGACCGTATCATAGTACTGAAACTGCTCTCCTTAGAGTTACAAATGATCTGCTCTTATCATCTGATCGTGGGTGTATCTCTCTATTAGTTTTATTGGATCTTAGTGCTGCGTTTGACACAATTGACCACAACATTCTTTTGCATAGACTTGAACACTTTGTTGGCATCAGTGGAAGTGCATTAGCATGGTTTAAATCGTACTTATATGACCGCCATCAGTTCGTAGCAGTGAATGAAGATGTATCATATCGATCACAAGTGCAGTATGGAGTACCTCAAGGCTCAGTTCTAGGGCCGCTACTCTTCACGCTTTATATGTTACCCTTGGGAGATATCATCAGGAAACATGGTGTTAGCTTTCACTGTTATGCTGATGATACGCAGCTCTATATTTCCTCGCAGCCCGGTGAAACACACCAATTTGAAAAACTAATGGAATGCATAGTCGATATAAAAAATTGGATGACGAGTAATTTCTTACTGCTAAATTCAGAAAAAACAGAGGTGTTAATCATAGGGCCTAAAAACTCTACTTGTAATAACCTAGAACACTGTCTAAGACTTGATGGTTGCTCTGTCAATTCTTCGTCATCAGTTAGGAACCTAGGTGTGCTACTTGATCGCAATCTTTCCTTAGAAAGCCACGTTTCTAGCATTTGTAAAACTGCATTTTTCCATCTCAAAAATATATCTAAATTACGGCCTATGCTCTCAATGTCAAATGCAGAAATGTTAATCCATGCATTTATGACTTCAAGGTTAGACTACTGTAATGCTTTATTGGGTGGTTGTTCTGCACGCTTGGTAAACAAACTACAGCTAGTCCAAAATGCAGCAGCAAGAGTTCTTACTAGAACCAGGAAGTATGACCATATTAGCCCGGTCCGGTCCACACTGCACTGGCTCCCTATCAAACATCGTATAGATTTTAAAATATTGCTTATTACTTATAAAGCCCTGAATGGTTTAGCACCTCAGTATTTGAATGAGCTCCTTTTACATTATACTCCTCTACGTCCGCTACGTTCTCAAAACTCAGGCAATTTGATAATACCTAGAATATCAAAATCAACTGCGGGCGGCAGATCCTTTTCCTATTTGGCGCCTAAACTCTGGAATAACCTACCTAACATTGTTCGGGAGGCAGACACACTCTTGCAGTTTAAATCTAGATTAAAGACCCATCTCTTTAACCTGGCATACACATAACATACTAATATGCTTTTAATATCCAAATCCGTTAAAGGATTTTTAGGCTGCATTAATTAGGTAAACTGGAACCGGAACACTTCACATAACACCGTACTTTCTACATCATTAGAAGAATGGCATCTACGCTAATATTTGTCTGTTTCTCTCTTGTTCCGAGGTCACCGTGGCCACCAGATCCAGTCTGTATCCAGATCAGAGGGTCACTGCAGTCACCCGGATCCAGTACGTATCCAGACCAGATGGTGGATCAGCACCTAGAAAGGACCTCTACTGACCTGAACGACAGCGGAGACCAGGACAACTAGAGCCCCAGATACAGATCCCCTGTAAAGACCTTGTCTCAGAGGAGCACCAGGACAAGACCACAGGAAACAGATGATTCTTCTGCACAATCTGACTTTGCTGCAGCCTGGAATTGAACTACTGGTTTCGTCTGGTCAGAGGAGAACTGGCCCCCCAACTGAGCCTGGTTTCTCCCAAGGTTTTTTTCTCCATTCTGTCACCGATGGAGTTTCGGTTCCTTGCCGCTGTCGCCTCTGGCTTGCTTAGTTGGGGTCACTTCATCTACAGCGATATCGTTGACTTGATTGCAAATTAAAACAGACACTATTTCAACTGAACAGAGATGACATCAATGAATTCAATGATGAACTGCCTTTAACTATCATTTTGCATTATTGAGACACTGTTTTCCAAATGAATGTTGTTCAGTGCTTTGGCGCAATGTATTTTGTTTAAAGCACTATATAAATAAAGGTGATTGATTGATAATGTACCTATCCCATTTCCTGCCCAAACACTAAAAGCTTCATCCATCATTGATGGGACAAACATATGATTCTTTATCAATGGTGCATCAAGTGAGAGATCAGAGAGATTAAAGGTCCTTCTAAACTGATTCCATGTTTTAACTGAATGGATAACAACTGGATTCTTGGTGAAGGCTGAGATAGGCTGTTTTAAAGGTAGTTTGGAACATAATAAAGCTGCTGGGGAGGTAGATCCAATGGATGCCCTCTCTAGCGCCATCCAATCAGTACTATTGACATCCGTGAAATCATTTCTCAACCAATACAGCAGTGCTCTTATTCGCTTGTTAAGTCTGACGTCACGTAGCAGCGCTTCCGTGTCCAAACGCTCTATCAGTTACCATGAGAAAACAACAAACGGTTCTAATATAAACTCACAATGTGATAGAATACTAGCGAAAAAGTTATAATCTTAACCTTTAACTCCATACCGAAGTCCCAGATAGCCAGAAAATGAAAATATAAATATAAAAAAATATATATTAAAATTATTTGTGTTTGGGACGGTGTGAGCAGGGAGACTGTAGTGTATACCGTAAGTTTGAAAGCGTTTAGCTTAAATGATTAATATGAATAAACAGTGCTCATAAACGGCTGCTGAGGTCGTATTCTCAAGTGAAGTGAGTTGAGGCTTGGACTCGGAAACAGCGCTTCTTACGTCATCACTTAACAACCGAATATTAGCAGCCCAATGATAATACATAAAATTTGGAAGTGCCATACCACCCATTGCACGGGGCCTCTGTAATATATTTTTATTAATCCTGGGCTGCCTTTTATGCCATATAAAGGATGTAATCTGACTGTTTAAACTGGAAAAAAAAGATTTTGTTAGATAGAGAGGAAGACATTGAAACAAATATAAAAACTTATGGAGAATATTTATCTTAATCCTATTGATCCTCCCTCCTAAGGAAAGAGGTAGAGGGTCCCAACGCTCAAGGTCTTGTTTAAGGCTGCTTAAGAGGGGATGATAATTAGCCTTAAAAAGATCCTTGTGGTTATGTGTGACCCATATACTTAAATATTTAATTTTTTTAGGACTAAATTTAAAAGGGATTGACCCAAGATATGATCTATCTACAGAAGAAATAGGCATAAGTTCACTTTTCTGAAAGTTGACTTTAAAGCCAGATATTTTTCCGAACTTTCTGAGTAGACTCGATAATTCAGGAAGACTGGAGAGGGGATCCGATATGAATAATAACATGTCATCTGCATAAAGTGACACTTTATGCTCTGAACCCGCCCGGTGTATCCCCTAGATGGTGGGGCACTGCTTCAGGGCTAATGCTAGTGGCTCAAGTGCAACGGCAAACAAAAGTGGTGAAAGAGGACACCTCTGCCTTGTGCCCCGCTTCAGTTCAAAGTAGGTGGATAAGTTATTATTGGTGCGAATTGCAGCCACTGGGAGCATGTATAGGAGTCTGATCCAGGAGATGAATTTATGGCTAAAATGTAACGCTTCTAAAGTCTTGAAAAGATAGTCCCACTCCACCCTATCGAACGCTTTTTCAGTGTCGAGGGATAACATCACTTCAATATTGCCAGGATCATGTGGAGTGGGACAATATAGGATATTAAATAGATGCCCGATATTGAAAAATGAATAACGACTTTTTATAAATCCTGTCTGATCAGACGAAATAATAGAGGGGATAATATTTTCAAGACGACGCGCCAAAATCTTGGCAAGAATCTTTGCATCTGTATTCAGCAATGAAATAGGGCGGTACGAACCGCAATTGAGGGGATTTTTATCCTTTTTAATTAATAGAGAGATTACTGCTTGACGCGTGGTTGGGGGCAAAGAGTTGTTGGCTAAAGATTCTTGATATACTAACAATAACAGAGGAGATAACTCCTCAGAAAACCTTTTGAAAAATTCGGTTGAGAAGCCATCTGGCCCTGGAGATTTGCCACTTTGCAAGGCACCGATTGCTGACACTATCTCCTTAACTGAGAGATCCCTTTCTAGTTCAGCTGAGAATTCTACACTCACAGAAGGCATCTTTAGGAATCTAAAAAAGTCTTCTAGGAGAACAGGATTGTTGGGCCCATCTGAAGTATATAATAATTGGTAGAATTTTCTGAAACAGGAATTTATCTTCTCATTATCAGTGCATTTTAGACCACATTCATCATTGTTTGATTAGCAGTTCTTTGGCGCAACTGGTGAGCAAGTGCTCGGCCGGACTTTTCCCCATGTTCATAATGACCATGTCTTGACTTGGAAATAAGGTATTCAGCATGTCTGGTAGACAGGAGATCAAACTCTGTCAGTAATGACAAGCGTTTCTTAATTACATCTGCTGAAGGGGTATAACCATGCAGCCTGTCTAACTCTAATATCTCATCTGATAATTTTTTAATACGTTCAGTGTTGGCCCTTCTTTTATTTGCACAGTATGAAATAATTTGACCCCTTAAATATGCCTTTAGCGACTCCCAAACAATAGATGACGACATCCCTGGGGTTTGGTTGATGTCGAGAAACACTTTAATTTCAGATGATATGAATTTAGTGAATTCATCTTCTGACAGAAGCAGAGGATTAAGGCAAGGCAAGGCAAGGCAAGTTTATTTATATAGCACATTTCGTACACAATGGTAATTCAAAGTGCTTTACATAAAAGAAAGTAAAATAATCATGAAGAAAAATAATAACAAAAATAAAACAAGTAATTTTAAAACTTTTAAAATGATTAAAACATTTAAATACTGTTAGAAAATGATTTTACATAAAAATAATAATAAAACATAAAACAGTGAAAATATAGCGCAATCAGTTCGGACATTGCACAGTGCTCATTCAACAAATGCACAGATAAAAAGATGCGTTTTGAGTCTAGATTTAAATGTGACTAGTGTTTTAGCACATCTGATCTCTTCTGGATGCTGATTCCAACTGCGGGCAGCATAGTAACTAAAGGCAGACTCCCCTTGTTTTGTGTGAACCCTTGGTATTTCTAACTGACTCGATCCTAGTGATCTGAGTGCTCTGTTAGGTTTATATTCAGTGAACATATCTGCAAAATATTTCGGTCCTAGGTCATTTAGTGACTTATATACGAGTAAAAGTACTTTAAAATCAATCCTAAATGTAACTGGAAGCCAGTGTAAGGACCTGAGGACTGGTATGATATGCTCAGATTTTCTGGTTCTAGTCAGAATCCTGGCAGCAGCGTTCTGGATGAGCTGCAGCTGTCTAATGGTCTTTTTGGGAAGGCCAGTGAGGAGCCCTTGTGATCTAATTCTTGCGATGTTTTTTAAATGATAGTATGCTGATTTAGTTACTGCTTTGACATGACTACTGAAACGAAGGTCTGTCTTCCAGAATCACACCAAGATTCCTGACTTGATTTTTAGTTGTTTGACCCCTAGAGTCAAGGTATGCATTCACCTTGAACACTTCATCTTTGTTTCCAAATGCAATGACTTCAGTTTTTTCCTTGTTTAACTGAAGAAAGTTCTGGCACATCCAATTATTAATTTCATCAATGCATTGGCGGAGGGAGTCAATGGGGCTGTAGTCATTTGGAGATAAGGCTAGGTAAATCTGGGTATCATCAGCATAGCTGTGATAGGCAATTTGGTTCTTTCTCATTATTTGACTCAGTGGAAGCATATACAGGCTAAACAAGAGCAGTGCAAGAATTGACCCTTGTGGGACTCCGCATGTCATGGACGTCCACTTAGACTTATGCTCTCTTAGACTCACATAATAGCCTCTCCCTTCTAAGTATGATCTGAACCATTTGAGTACCATCCCAGAAAGCCCGACCCAGTTTTCCAGTCTCTCTAGTAGTATGTTATGATCGACAGTGTCAAACGCAGCACTGAGATCTAGCAATACCAGCACCGATATTTTGCCAGAGTCACAATTTAAGCGAATATCATTTATTATCTTAATGAGTGCTGTCTCTGTGCTGTGATGTGGTCGGAAACCAGATTGAAAATTGTCCAGGTATCCATTTGAGTTTAAGTATTTGTTCAGCTGATTAAAAACTACCTTTTCTATAATTTTGCCTATAAAAGGAAGATTAGATATTGGTCTAAAATTGCTCAAAATTGTGTTATCAAGATTAGTCTTTTTCAGGAGGGGCTTTACAACTGCAGTTTTTAGGGAGTTTGGAAATGTCCCAGAAAAGTGAGGCATTCACCACTTCTAAGAGATCTGCTTTTAAGCAGTCAAGCACACTTTTGAAAAAAGATGTGGGAAGTGTGTCAAGACAACAGGTTGATGATTTTAGTTGCTGCACAATGTCTTCCAGAATTTTGCTATCAATTTTTTCAAAAATAGACATAGTATCTTTTTGATATTTTGGCCGAATCTGTCTGGCCTCTGCATTACTTGAGGATGTACTAATCGCCTTCCTGATATTGATGATCTTCTCAGAAAAGAAAGAAGCAAACTCATAGCATTTGCTGTCTGAGAGCA
Organism: Carassius auratus; assembly: GCF_003368295.1. Classification (NCBI taxonomy): domain Eukaryota; kingdom Metazoa; phylum Chordata; class Actinopteri; order Cypriniformes; family Cyprinidae; genus Carassius; species Carassius auratus. Next base: position 99,977 of record NW_020528444.1, read on the forward strand.
TTTCACTGGGAATCTGACTTGGGGGGTTTGTCAGTCTCTCAACAGTGGCAAAAAGAGTACGAATGTTATTTAAGTTACTGTTTATAAGGTTTGAGAAGAAGTTCTGTCTAGCTGTGGCTAGTTTCACATTAAAAGCATGAAGGATGTCTTTATAGATGCTATAGTGAATTTCAAGTTTCGTCTTCCTCCACATCCGCTCGGCTTTTCTGCATTGTCTTTTCATAGTCTGAACTGCTGTTGATCTTCTCCAAACTAATTTCTGTCTGTTTGTTTTCTTACTGACTATTATTGGTGCAATATCATCAATAACATTCTTAACTTTTGAGTTGAAGGAATCAAGGAGAATATCAACAGAGTCTGCAGAAATGCTTGGTGTTAAAGATATAGCCTCCATAAATAGTACACTTGTGTTCTCATTTATGCATCTCCTTCTGACAGAGAAAGATCTAGATTCAGTGGTAGCAGAGATCAATATATCAAAGAAAATACAGAAGTGATCAGATAGTGCTACGTCCTTAATAACAATGGATGAAATGTTTAGACCCCTACTGATGATTAGATCCAGAGTGTGTCCACCTTTGTGTGTGGGTCCATGCACATGCTGAATCAGGTCAAAGGTGTTTAGAACCGTTATCATTTCTTTTGTAGTTTTGTTTTCTGCATTATCTATGTGAATATTAAAATCCCCTGCAATTGCAAAACAGTCAAACTCTGAGGAAATTATTGATAACATTTCTGTGACCTCTTCAACAAAGGCTGGAGAGTATTTTGGAGGCCTGTAAATAATAATAAACAGAATGCGTGGAGCACCTTTCAGCACAATCCCTAGATATTCAAAGACAAGTACTGACCAAATTACACTTGCTTGGATTGATAGACATCGTTAAATAGAGCAGCTACACCCCCACCTCTCCTAACAGTCCTGCAAACACTCATGTAAGTGAAGTTAGGAGGGGCTGCTTCATTTAGGACTGTTGCACTGCAGCTGTCTTCTAGCCATGTTTCATTTAGAAACATAAAATCCAGATTGTTTGTGGTTATAAAGTCATTGATTAGAAATGATTTATTTTTTAGTGAGCGAATGTTTAAAAGTGCTAGCTTGATGGCAGTGCTTTGTGTCTTTACATCAATCTTAGTTTGATGCATAATAGGCCGCAGATTAGATGAGTTTGCCCTTCGGCTTGAGATGGCCTTAGACTTTCTATTACGTGATAAAACTGAAATAGAGAAAGCTACAGGCACACTGGGTTCCCGCTTGTTCTGTAAGCATTTGTGAATGTTGCTGCTATTATAGCGGGGACCCCACACATATCACTGAGAGCTGCTATCAGTTGTTTTTGGTTCACCTTCAGCAGATAGAGGGTTTGGGCCCTGGCGTTGTGGCAGCGGTCGGAGAGCTCTCATAGGAACAGGGCCCACAGGCTTTGGTGGTTGGGGGGCCCGCCGTTTTTTAGTTGATATCTGCGTGCTAGCAGTGAATGAGTGGGAGAGTTTAGTCCCAACATACACCAATTCCTCCATTTTCTGTGAGGAGCACAGAAGTGGAGATGCTGGAGAGAGGGATAATGTGTCTGGTGAGATGGGCTGTGTCTCTGGTGTTTCCGGTGGCTGTGATGTGTTGTCCTGGCTTCCCTGGCTGTTTTCCAGAAAGTCGTACTTGGGTGGTGAATCTTGTAGCTGTTTTGATACATCACAGTCTGTCTGTGAGGAGCTCTGTGGGCAGGGCTCAGCAGGGATAGTGTCTATCAGCAGTGCTTGTTTTGGCTGCGTGGTGTTATCAGTGTCCTTGTGGGATATGTCAACCACATGATGACTCAGGCCCGGTGTGTGTGTGCTGAATGGATTGACACACTCTGCTGAAGGATGACGAAGGGAGAAGTAGATATTGTCCTTAAACACTCTTGCACCAAGTTTGTTTAGGTGGAGGCCATCCGGTTTAAACAATTGTCTATGGCCCCAGAAAAGATAGAAGTTGTCGATGAAATTTACTCCTTTTATATTACAATATCTTTGTAGCCATGTGTTCAGCCCAAGCAACCATGAAAACATATTTGTTCCCCTTGCTGGGAGTGGTCCACTGATGAACGACTGAACTTTGAATCTTTGAAGTGTTTCAAAGAGTTCAATGAAGTCCTTCTTAAGGAGTTCTGACTTCTCTTTCCGAATATCATTCTTCCCCACATGGATGATGATTTGATTTGCAGTCTTGTGCTTCATCAGAATGTTCTGAAGTTCCTTGTTCACATCAGAGATTGTTGCTTGAGGAAGGCAGCATGTTGTTGTAGTCCTGCTATGGATGTTTCTGATAATAGAGTCACCCACTATCAGAGTCCTTGGCTCGGCTGCGCTCTGAGCTGAAATCCGCTGTCTGCTCGTCCTTGAGCGCCTGTTAGTAGCAGTGTTTGCTGCTGGCTGATCAGATCCATGTTTAAATACATTTGGGGATTCCTCACCCACATTTATTAATGCTTGAAATCTGTTTTCCAGATGTATAGGGGGTGGTAGAATACCAGTATTTACAAGCCTTGTCATAGTCGAATCTATACGAGAAACTCGTGACAATCTGATGTCTCGTGTTCCTTTGGGTCTTGCTCCTTGTTTGTGCCAACGATTAGTGTGGTGATCAGATACGGCTTGTTCCTCTACACTTGTTATAAACTGTTGAGATTCAGAAGATTCATGGGACTCACCAGCTGTATGCTGAGGGGGTCCATGACGATGGTCTGCTAAGTGTTCCGTCTGTTTTGGAAGTCCAGAAAGTAACTTTGTTTCAAGAATCACAATCCTTTGTAGAAGTTTGCAGCAGTTCATGCAACAAGTAGATCCAACAGGAGGCATTTTCTCTCTCTTCTGTTTGAATGTAGGCAGTTGTTTTCCCGTCTCCGGAATGTAAGCTGTTCGCAGTGGGAGACAAAGTCTTCTTTTTGTAGTATTACTCCAGTCCCAGTGTTTTTAGTTTTAGCGTTTGTGCCAAAAATCTGTTGTTTGAGCACTGTGCTGATATGCTGAAATAAAAATCTGAGAAAAGTACAGAAATAAGAAGCAAAGCGCAGACCAGTAAGCTAGAACGTCCGAACGGTAACAAAGCCGGAAGCAGAAACCGCCATGCACGATATGTAGATTGTGTATCAGGAATGTACATTTTCATGATTAAGGGACCATGATCCGAGATTACCATAGCCCCGTAATCGCACTCTTTCGTGAGATGCAGAATTCTTTTATCCAGGAAAAAGTAATCAATACGTAAATACGTCTTATTCACCGGGGAAAAGTATGAGTATGCCCTAGAGGGGGGATTGCGAAACCGCCACACATCAGCTACACCATAGGTCTTCAGGAAGAGCTGAATAGTGTGAGCTGACTTCGTCAGGGATGTCCTCTTAGAAATACTCCTATCTAAAAGAGGAGAAAGTACACAGTTAATGTCACCACCGAGCATAAGATGATATGATGATAGGTCTGGTAAATGAGAAAAAAAAATTGTGAAGAATGTAGAGTCATCCCAGTTCGGGGCATATATACAGGCTAAAATAACTGGGAGCGAGTATAATTTTCCTACCACAATGACATATCGCCCTGCGGAGTCAGATTGCACATGAGATGCCGTGAACTGTACTTTTTTACTTATCATAATAGCAACACCTCTAGCCTTTGAGCAAAAATTTGATTAATACACCTGGCCCGCCCATCCCCTAACCAAGCGAGAACTATCACAAGCACGTATATGGGTCTCTTGTAAGAATGCAATATCTGTACTGAGCTGTTTTAAGTGCGAGAATACTTTTTTCAATTTCGCTGGATGATTAAGTGATTTGACATTCCAGCTTATGAAGTTAACAGGGCAACCATCATAACCTCTTGTATTATTTATATTGGCCATATTGTGTATACAGAGAGGTGAGCACCATATATGAAACCCAAAGGCACAAGAACATAAAAAACAAACGTACACAAAAAGAAAAAAAAAGTCTAGCAAAGTAGCACCAGTTTGTAGATCGGTCCAGTAATCCCGCCCTCCCCCCTCCCCTCCTCATCACCCAAATGAACAAGGTGATTACAACAACCCTCAGAAAAAAATCCACACATTAAGTGCTTGTGGTTGGGAACGCTAAAGCCAAGCACTCGGGCTCCCGTCGAGCCTCCAACAAAAATAAAATAGAGATGGTAAAGTGTAGAGTAAAACAATTCAGTAATATGCTCGGTAAACCTATATATAAAATATATTTATCACACTGCGTATCAAGACTAAACTGCGTTAGCTTCCTTAACATTAAGTCAGGTGTAATGACTCTTTACAGAAAGCCATTTATGACTGACATAATTAACCTAAAAAAAAATGATCAGGAACAGAGGCAACATGCCTTTCATTATAGCTTGGGCTAAACCAAGCTGAACCAAAAAAGATAGTATGTCAGTCTATGGGCACATTGTTCAAGGTGGTCAACATTGGGACAGTATACAGAGAAAAGTAAACATTGTGTTGTGAACTTGTACCTCATGACATCTGGCATAGTAATATACACGTTTACCATACCCGCAGAACGTCAGAGGTATTGTCATAGCTTTGTCCGGATCAGTAAACTCCCTGTCCTCCCCTTTGTAGGTGACCCGAAAACGCGCTGGAAACAAAATCCCATACCGGACTCCCTGTCGCTCGCGAAGCAGTTTCCTCATCTCTGTCAATGCAGCCCGAGCTTTAGCCACAGTTGCCGTGTAGTCCGGGAAGATGGTAATTGGTTCCCCGTTGAAACGGAGCGGACCCCGGGTGCGAGCGCATCGTAGCACCTGGACACAATCTTGGTAATAATGAAGCATAGCAACGATGGCGCGAGGTTTTCTGCCCGGTTTCTTCGGCCCTAAGCTCCGGTGCGAGCGGTCGATTAACGGCTCTTTATCCAACTGTAGCACTTCAGATAGCAACTTTGATACAGAGGTTGTAGTGCTGGAGTCAGGAGTTTTGGGTAGACCAATGATTCTTATGTTACATCTCCTCATACGCCCTTCCATATCCTCACACTTCGATTTGGGTTCTGCCATTTCTGCCTTCATCTCACTCACAGAATTTTGTAAAGCAGCCACTTCATCTGACCAAGCTGATAGCCCCCCCTCTACCTCCTTGATGCTAACTTTCACCTGGTCGATCTCAGATTTCAGCGCCGCAGTGTTATTTATTATCTCAGTTTTCACCTCCTTCAGCTCATTCTTAAGCATTTCGAAGTCGTCAGCGAGAGCATTTTTCAGCTCTGACTTTATCCCCGCTGAGATGTCCGCTTTCAGAGAGAGAAGGATTTCTGATTTCAATACTTCTACGTCCATCTCACGCGGCGCAGGTGAGGGCGGGGTCGCTTTAGCTGGGCTCTTGGCAGCACTCTGGTCCGAGGAGGTATTGGGCCTTGTTTTGGAGGTTTCAGTATACTTAAATTTCTTCAGCCTCGTGTCCATCAGGGCCCCGTCGTGGACTTGTTCCACTATCCGATGGAGTTCAGTGATAGTTCACTGTTTTACGGAAAGGAATACACCTTACGTTTTGGTTAAAATAGAGGTTCAACGGGAGCTCGCGTCAAACACAGCCTCACTCCATTGCGGCCAAGCCTCGGAGCGGAGTGATTATGACTGAAGCGAGGAGCAAGTCTGAAACAGAGACATGCTGCCAAGCAGAGTATGAGCAGAGCGGAGTGATTCTGACTGAAGCGAGGAGCGAGTCTGACACAGAGATGTGCTGCCGAGCAGAGTATGAGCGGAGCGGAGTGATTCTGACTGAAGCGAGGAACGAGTCTGACACACAGACGTGCTGCCGAGCAGAGTATGAGCGGAGTGGTGTGACTCTGTCTGGAGCGAGGAGCGAGTCTGACACAGAGATGTGCTGCTGAGCAGAGTATGAGCGGAGCGGAGTGATTCTGACTGAAGCGAGGAGCGAGTCTGACACAGAGACGTGCTGCCGAGCAGAGTATGAGCGGAGCGGTGTGATTCTGACTGAAGCGAGGAGCAAGTCTGACACAGAGATGTGCTGCCGAGCAGAGTATTAGCGGAGAGCGGAGCGGTGTGATTCTGTCTGGAGCGAGGAGCGAGTCTGACACAAGGAGCGAGTCTGACACAGAGACGTGCTGCCGAGCAGAGTATGAGCGGAGCGGAGTGATTCTGACTGAAGCGAGGAGCGAGTCTGACACAGAGACGTGCTGCCGAGCAGAGGATGAGCGGAGCGGTGTGATTCTGACTGAAGCGAGGAGCGAGTCTGACACAGAGACGTGCTGCCGAGCAGAGTATGAGCGGAGCGGAGTGATTCTGACTGAAGCGAGGAGCGAGTCTGACACAGAGATGTGCTGCCGAGCAGAGTATGAGCGGAGCGGAGTGATTCTGACTGAAGCGAGGAGCGAGTCTGACACAGAGATGTGCTGCCGAGCAGAGTATGAGCGGAGCGGAGTGATTCTGACTGAAGCGAGGAACGAGTCTGACACAGAGACGTGCTGCCGAGCAGAGTATGAGCGGAGTGGTGTGACTCTGTCTGGAGCGAGGAGCGAGTCTGACACAGAGATGTGCTGCTGAGCAGAGTATGAGCGGAGCGGAGTGATTCTGACTGAAGCGAGGAGCGAGTCTGACACAGAGACGTGCTGCCGAGCAGAGTATGAGCGGAGCGGTGTGATTCTGACTGAAGCGAGGAGCAAGTCTGACACAGAGATGTGCTGCCGAGCAGAGTATTAGCGGAGAGCGGAGCGGTGTGATTCTGTCTGGAGCGAGGAGCGAGTCTGACACAAGGAGCGAGTCTGACACAGAGACGTGCTGCCGAGCAGAGTATGAGCGGAGCGGAGTGATTCTGACTGAAGCGAGGAGCGAGTCTGACACAGAGACGTGCTGCCGAGCAGAGGATGAGCGGAGCGGTGTGATTCTGACTGAAGCGAGGAGCGAGTCTGACACAGAGACGTGCTGCCGAGCAGAGTATGAGCGGAGCGGTGTGATTTTGACTGAAGCGAGTAGCAAGTCTGAGACCGAGACGCACTGCCGAGCAGAGTATGAGCGGAGCGGAGTGATTCTGACTGAAGCGAGGAGCGAGTCTGACACAGAGACATGCGGCTGAGCAGAGTATGAGCGGAGCGGAGTGATTCTGACTGAAGCGAGGAGCGAGTCTGACACAGAGATGTGCTGCCAAGCAGAGCATGAGTGGAGCGGTGTGATTCTGTCTGGAGCGAGGAGCGAGTCTGACACAGAGATGTGCTGCCGAGCAGAGTATGAACGGAGCGGAGTGATTCTGACTGAAGCGAGGAGCGAGTCTGACACAGAGATGTGCTGCCGAGCAGAGTATGAGCGGAGCGGAGTGATTCTGACTGAAGCGAGGAGCGAGTCTGACACAGAGACGTGCTGCCGAGCAGAGTATTAGCGGAGAGCGGAGCGGTGTGATTCTGTCTCGAGCGAGGAGCGAGTCTGACACAAGGAGCGAGTCTGACACAGAGACGTGCTGCCGAGCAGAGTATGAGCGGAGCGGATTGATTCTGACTGAAGCGAGGAGCGAGTCTGACACAGAGACGTGCTGCCGAGCAGAGTATGAGCGGACCAGTGTGATTCTGACTGAAGCGAGGAGCGAGTCTGACACAGAGACGTGCTGCCAAGCAGAGTATGAGCGGAGTGGAGTGATTCTGTCTGGAGCGAGGAGCGAGTCTGACACAGAGACGTGCTGCCAAGCAGAGTATGAGCGGAGCGGAGTGATTCTGACTGAAGCGAGGAGCGAGTCTGACACAGAGATGTGCTGCCGAGCAGAGTATTAGCGGAGAGCGGAGCGGTGTGATTCTGTCTCGAGCGAGGAGCGAGTCTGACACAAGGAGCAAGTCTGACACAGAGACGTGCTGCCGAGCAGAGTATGAGCGGAGCGGAGTGATTCTGACTGAAGCGAGGAGCGAGTCTGACACAGAGACGTGCTGCCGAGCAGAGTATGAGCGGACCGGTGTGATTCTGACTGAAGCGAGGAGCGAGTCTGACACAGAGACGTGCTGCCGAGCAGAGTATGAGCGGAGTGGTGTGACTCTGTCTGGAGCGAGGAGCGAGTCTGACACAGAGATGTGCTGCTGAGCAGAGTATGAGCGGAGCAGAGTGATTCTGACTGAAGCGAGGAGCGAGTCTGACACAGAGACGTGCTGCCGAGCAGAGTATGAGCGGAGAGCGGAGCGGTGTGATTCTGTCTGGAGCGAGGAGCGAGTCTGACACAAGGAGCGAGTCTGACACAGAGACGTGCTGCCGAGCAGAGTATGAGCGGAGCGGAGTGATTCTGACTGAAGCGAGGAGCGAGTCTGACACAGAGACGTGCTGCCGAGCAGAGGATGAGCGGAGCGGTGTGATTCTGACTGAAGCGAGGAGCGAGTCTGACACAGAGACGTGCTGCCGAGCAGAGTATGAGCGGAGCGGTGTGATTTTGACTGAAGCGAGTAGCAAGTCTGAGACCGAGACGCACTGCCGAGCAGAGTATGAGCGGAGCGGAGTGATTCTGACTGAAGCGAGGAGCGAGTCTGACACAGAGACGTGCTGCCGAGCAGAGTATGAGCGGAGCGGAGTGATTCTGACTGAAGCGAGGAGCGAGTCTGACACAGAGACGTGCTGCCGAGCAGAGGATGAGCGGAGCGGTGTGATTCTGACTGAAGCGAGGAGCGAGTCTGACACAGAGACGTGCTGCCGAGCAGAGTATGAGCGGAGCGGTGTGATTTTGACTGAAGCGAGTAGCAAGTCTGAGACCGAGACGCACTGCCGAGCAGAGTATGAGCGGAGCGGAGTGATTCTGACTGAAGCGAGGAGCGAGTCTGACACAGAGACATGCGGCTGAGCAGAGTATGAGCGGAGCGGAGTGATTCTGACTGAAGCGAGGAGCGAGTCTGACACAGAGATGTGCTGCCAAGCAGAGTATGAGTGGAGCGGTGTGATTCTGTCTGGAGCGAGGAGCGAGTCTGACACAGAGATGTGCTGCCGAGCAGAGTATGAGCGGAGCGGAGTGATTCTGACTGAAGCGAGGAGCGAGTCTGACACAGAGATGTGCTGCCGAGCAGAGTATGAGCGGAGCGGAGTGATTCTGACTGAAGCGAGGAGCGAGTCTGACACAGAGATGTGCTGCCGAGCAGAGTATTAGCGGAGAGCGGAGCGGTGTGATTCTGTCTCGAGCGAGGAGCGAGTCTGACACAAGGAGCGAGTCTGACACAGAGACGTGCTGCCGAGCAGAGTATGAGCGGAGCGGATTGATTCTGACTGAAGCGAGGAGCGAGTCTGACACAGAGACGTGCTGCCGAGCAGAGTATGAGCGGACCAGTGTGATTCTGACTGAAGCGAGCGAGTCTGACACAGAGACGTGCTGCCGAGCAGAGTATGAGCGGAGTGGAGTGATTCTGTCTGGAGCGAGGAGCGAGTCTGACACAGAGACGTGCTGCTGAGCAGAGTATGAGCGGAGCGGAGTGATTCTGACTGAAGCGAGGAGCGAGTCTGACACAGAGATGTGCTGCCGAGCAGAGTATTAGCGGAGAGCGGAGCGGTGTGATTCTGTCTGGAGCGAGGAGCGAGTCTGACACAGAGATGTGCTGCTGAGCAGAGTATGAGCGGAGCGGAGTGATTCTGACTGAAGCGAGGAGCGAGTCTGACACAGAGACGTGCTGCCGAGCAGAGTATGAGCGGAGCGGTGTGATTCTGTCTGGAGCGAGGAGCGAGTCTGACACAGAGACGTGCTGACGAGCAGAGTATGAGCGGAGCGGTGTGATTCTGACTGAAGCGAGGAGCAAGTCTGACACAGAGATGTGCTGCCGAGCAGAGTATTAGCGGAGAGCGGAGCGGTGTGATTCTGTCTGGAGCGAGGAGCGAGTCTGACACAAGGAGCGAGTCTGACACAGAGACGTGCTGCCGAGCAGAGTATGAGCGGAGCGGAGTGATTCTGACTGAAGCGAGGAGCGAGTCTGACACAGAGACGTGCTGCCGAGCAGAGGATGAGCGGAGCGGTGTGATTCTGACTGAAGCGAGGAGCGAGTCTGACACAGAGACGTGCTGCCGAGCAGAGTATGAGCGGAGCGGAGTGATTCTGACTGAAGCGAGGAGCGAGTCTGACACAGAGATGTGCTGCCGAGCAGAGTATGAGCGGAGCGGAGTGATTCTGACTGAAGCGAGGAACGAGTCTGACACAGAGACGTGCTGCCGAGCAGAGTATGAGTGGAGTGGTGTGACTCTGTCTGGAGCGAGGAGCGAGTCTGACACAGAGATGTGCTGCTGAGCAGAGTATGAGCGGAGCGGAGTGATTCTGACTGAAGCGAGGAGCGAGTCTGACACAGAGACGTGCTGCCGAGCAGAGTATGAGCGGAGCGGTGTGATTCTGACTGAAGCGAGGAGCAAGTCTGACACAGAGATGTGCTGCCGAGCAGAGTATTAGCGGAGAGCGGAGCGGTGTGATTCTGTCTGGAGCGAGGAGCGAGTCTGACACAAGGAGCGAGTCTGACACAGAGACGTGCTGCCGAGCAGAGTATGAGCGGAGCGGTGTGATTCTGACTGAAGCGAGTAACAAGTCTGAGACCGAGACGCACTGCCGAGCAGAGTATGAGCGGAGCGGAGTGATTCTGACTGAAGCGAGGAGCGAGTCTGACACAGAGATGTGCTGCCAAGCAGAGTATGAGTGGAGCGGTGTGATTCTGTCTGGAGCGAGGAGCGAGTCTGACACAGAGATGTGCTGCCGAGCAGAGTATGAGCGGAGCGGAGTGATTCTGACTGAAGCGAGGAGCGAGTCTGACACAGAGATGTGCTGCCGAGCAGAGTATGAGCGGAGCGGAGTGATTCTGACTGAAGCGAGGAGCGAGTCTGACACAGAGATGTGCTGCCGAGCAGAGTATTAGCGGAGAGCGGAGCGGTGTGATTCTGTCTCGAGCGAGGAGCGAGTCTGACACAAGGAGCGAGTCTGACACAGAGACGTGCTGCCGAGCAGAGTATGAGCGGAGCGGAGTGATTCTGACTGAAGCGAGGAGCGAGTCTGACACAGAGACGTGCTGCCGAGCAGAGTATGAGCGGAGTGGAGTGATTCTGTCTGGAGCGAGGAGCGAGTCTGACACAGAGACGTGCTGCTGAGCAGAGTATGAGCGGAGCGGAGTGATTCTGACTGAAGCGAGGAGCGAGTCTGACACAGAGATGTGCTGCCGAGCAGAGTATTAGTGGAGAGCGGAGCGGTGTGATTCTGTCTCGAGCGAGGAGCGAGTCTGACACAAGGAGCAAGTCTGACACAGAGACGTGCTGCCGAGCAGAGTATGAGCGGAGCGGAGTGATTCTGACTGAAGCGAGGAGCGAGTCTGACACAGAGACGTGCTGCCGAGCAGAGTATGAGCGGACCGGTGTGATTCTGACTGAAGCGAGGAGCGAGTCTGACACAGAGACGTGCTGCCGAGCAGAGTATGAGCGGAGTGGAGTGATTCTGTCTGGAGCGAGGAGCGAGTCTGACACAGAGACGTGCTGCCGAGCAGAGTATGAGCGGAGCGGAGTGATTCTGTCTGGAGCGAGGAGCGAGTCTGACACAGAGACATGCTGCCGAGCAGAGTATGAGCGGAGCGGTGTGATTCTGACTGAAGCGAGGAGCGAGCCTGACACAGAGACGTGCTGCCGAGCAGAGTATGAGCGGAGCGGAGTGATTCTGACTGAAGCGAGGAGCGAGCCTGACACAGAGATGTGCTGCCAAGCAGAGTATGAGTGGAGCGGTGTGATTCTGTCTGGAGCGAGGAGCGAGTCTGACACAGAGATGTGCTGCCGAGCAGAGTATGAGCGGAGCGGTGTGATTCTGTCTGGAGCGAGGAGCGAGTCTGACACAGAGATGTGCTGCCGAGCAGAGTATGAGCGGAGCGGAGTGATTCTGACTGACGCTAAAAGTAACACTTAGGTGTCTCACAGTGGATTCGAACCCAGGTCTCTCACACTAAAGACGTCTTATCCACTGCGACAACACCACCCCACACAGAGAGGTGCTGCCGAGCAGAGTATGAGCGGAGTAATCATGCCTGGAGCGAGGTGCCCACCTGACACAGAGACATGCTGCCGAGCAGAGGATAAGAGGAATGTGATTCTGACTGAAGCGAGGATCGAGTCTGACACAGATATGCTGCTGAGCAGAGTATGAGTGGAGCGGAGTGATTCTGACTGGAGCGAGGAGCGTGTCTGACACAGAGACGTCATCGTCTTCCTACGTTTCTCATTGCTGGCTATCTGAGTTATGCATATAAACCTTTTTTGCTCTCGCACTTGGATCTCGATACTCAATCATTATCATCAGTCACTGGCGAGAGTGAGTGCTCTTTTCCAGATCCCGAATTCTTGCCTTTTTACAGCAGGAGAAGCAGAGACGCAGAGAGAGAGGTTTGTGCTTGGACTGTGGAGCCGCCGGTCACATTGCTCTGCAATGTCCAGTAAAAGCCGGTGCCCACCAGTAGGTAAGAGGTTACTGATGGTTGGAGCAACTCTTAATAAATCCTCTCTTTCTGTCACGTCATTACCGGTAAGGCTGACACTCCATTCTCTAACTTTTGACTGTGAGGCCTTGGTGGACTCGGGGGCGGAGGGTAATTGTCTAGACATTAATGTTGTTAAAAGACTTAAGATATGGTGGAACTCTCTCAGCCCAGCTCTTTGGTGGCACTTAATGGTCAACCGTTACCATCCGTCACACATTACACAGTCTTATTAAGACTCATCACCTCTGGACAACACTCTGAGAACATTGACTTCCTCTTAACTGACACTCCTGCTGCCCCTGTGGTTTTGGGGCATCCCTGGCTGGTGCTCCATAATCCCCACATAAACTGGGGAAAAAATTCTGTCTTGTCCTGGAGTGAATATTGTCATGCCTCATGTCTGTTATCTGCATGTTCTCCTGTGTCTTGTTCTGTGTTTCAGGATGATCACACTGAACTGTCTAACATGCCACATGAGTACCTCAACCTGAAGAGAGTGTTCAGTAAGTCTCGGGCTGCATCTCTACCTCCGCATCGTCCCTATGACTGTGTTATAGAATTATTGTCAGGTATGTCTTCGCCTAAAGGCAAATTATATTCGCTTTCCAATCCAGAGAGGGAGGTCATGGTGAAATATATTTCTGATTCACTTGCAGCCAAGATCATCCGCCCCTCTTTCTGTTTTTTTTCGTGTAAAAGACTGCTCTCTTCATCCCTGTATTGACTATCGAGGGTTGAATGACATCACGGTGAGGAATACTTATAATTTGCCGTTAACGTCGTTGGACTTTCAGCCAGTTAGCCGCTCCTCTGACTTCCTTAACCTCCATCAAGACTGCCTTCAGGTGGTCTAGTGCAGTGGAAGCTGCATTTTCTTAACTCAAAGGCTGTTTCGTTTCAGCTCTCATCCTTATTGCCCCTGATCCTTCCCGGCAGTTCGTGGTGGAGTTTGATGCGTCAGAGGTGGGGATTGGCGTGGTTCTATCCCAGCGTTCCCTCAACGGTAAGGTGCATCCTTGCACATATTTTTTTCACCATTTGTTCCCCACAGAGCATAATTAAGACATTGGTAACAGAGAGCTGTTGGCAGTCAAGCTCGCCTTGGAAGTGTGGAGTCATTGGTTGGAGGTTCGGAGGTTCTTTTTATTGTTTGGACCGATCACAAGAATCTTGAATACATCAAGTCTGCTAAAAGATTAAACTCTTTTTAAATCTTGTTGTTTTATTTTTCTATTTCTTATCGTCCAAGTTCTAATAAAATCAAACCGGAAGCTTTATCCTGTATTTTTAATGATTCGGATCGCACATCTTTTCCCGAACCCATTGTACCACAGAAACTGGGACATCGAGTCGAAGGTTCGCACAGCCTCTCAAGGGGTAACGGCCCCGCCCACCGGGTTGGTTGTTCCTGTCTGCTTTGTGAAATAATTACATATTTTAATCATAACTATTAAAACATAAACTTCTAAATTAGACAGTTCTGAGCAGTAAAAAGGATGGTAATGAATCATAAATATTATAATGTAAACCTTTAAATTAGACAGTTCTGAGTGGTAAAAAGGATGGTAATGAACCGTAAATATTACAATGTAAACCTTTAAATAAGACCGTTCTGAGCTGTAAAAAATATGGTAATGAACCGTAAATATTACAATGTAAACCTTTAAATAAGACCATTCTGAGCTGTGAAAAATACGGTAATGAACCGTAAATATTACAATGTAAACCTTTAAATAAGACCGTTCTGAGCTGTGAAAAAGATGGTCATATACCCTAAATATTACAATGTAAACCCTTCAATCTAACAGGTTTAAACTGTTTTTATAGCAACATAAATATGTTAATTAGATGGTTATAAACCGTAAAAAAAACTATTAAAATCTGTAAAATATACAGTACAGTGGGTGTAATCCCGTAAAACCAATAACGTTGCTTTTTAATTTACAGTTTATTTTTTACAGTGTAGTTAACAGACGCACACAATCAGAGACACAATATGAACGCACTGACCCGTGAACCATGACTTGTGAAATAATTACATATTTTAACCATAACTATTACAACATAAACTTCTAAATTAGACAGTTCTGAGGAGTAAAAAGGATGGTAATGAATCATAAATATTATAATCTAAACCTTTAAATTAGACAGTAAATTGTGCCAGAGGCTTTAAGGTCCGAAGTTATCCGATGGGGTCATTATTCCAAGGTAGCTTGCCATCCTGGGGTTAATCGTACCAAGTTTCTCGTTAAACAGCAGTTTTGGTGGCCAGCCATGGCTCATGACATTCATCTTTATGTTTTGTAATTTTGTAAATTACCGGGGGCGACTGTTAGTCTTTCTTCTGGATTTCATCCTTGGAGTAATGGTCAGACAGAGAGGGCCAATCAAGATCTAGAATGAGTGTTTGGATTCTCAGAACCCCTCCTCTTGGAGCCAGCTGCTCTCATGGGTTGAGTACACACATATATCATTACCAGTTTCAGCTACGGGCCTATCGTCTTTTCAGTGTAGTTTAGGGTACTAGCCACCACTTTTTCCAGAATTGGAATCTGAAGTCGCGGTTCACTCTGCACACGCATTTTTCCAGAGGTGCTGGCGCACCTGGACCAGAGCCAGATTGACCCTGCTGTGGGTGCGGGTGCGCACCAAGGTTCAGGCCGATCGCCACCGGTCGAAACCTCCCGTCTACGTCGTAGGTCAAAAAGTTGGCTTTCATCAAACAATATTCCTGTCCTATCTGTCAGTAATAAGCTTGCGCCCAAATTTATTGGCCCATTTACTGTCACCAAGATTATTAGTCTGGTGACAGTCCACCTCAAACTCCCTCCGGTGTACAGGATAATTCATCTGGTGTTTCATGTTTCTAAATTTAAAGCCCGTTTTTCATACACCCATTAATCCACCGGTCACCGTCCACCCCCCCCCCCATCCCGCCGCGTCTCGTAGACAAAGAACCAGCTTATTCGGTTGAACATATTCTGGAATTGAGGCGGAGGGGACGAGGATTTCAATACTTGGACTGGGAAGGTTTTAGTCTGGAGGAGAGGAGTTGGGTTCCTGCTAGAAACATATTGGACCACTCCCTTATCGATGATTTAAATCTGCGGGCGTTCCTAGGGGAAGGGGTACTGTCATGGTTCACCGGTCAGTGCGTTCATATTGTGTCTCTGATTGTGTGCGTCTGTTATCTACACTGTAAAAAATAAACTATAAATTTTACGGTAAAAAAACGGCAGCTGTGGTTGCCAGAACTTTACCGTCAAAAATACGGTAGCAACGTTATTGGTTTTACGGGATTACACCCACTGTACTGTATATTTTACAGATTTTAATAGTTTTTTTTACGGTTTATAGCCATCTAATTAACATATTTATGTTGCTATAAAAACAGTTTAAACCTGTTAGATTGAAGGGTTTACATTGTAATATTTAGGGTATATGACCATCTTTTTCACAGCTCAGAATGGTCTTATTTAAAGGTTTACATTGTAATATTTACGGTTCATTACCGTATTTTTCACAGCTCAGAATGGTCTTATTTAAAGGTTTACATTGTAATATTTACGGTTCATTACCATATTTTTTACAGCTCAGAACGGTCTTATTTAAAGGTTTACATTGTAATATTTACGGTTCATTACCATCCTTTTTACCACTCAGAACTGTCTAATTTAAAGGTTTACATTATAATATTTATGATTCATTACCATCCTTTTTACTGCTCAGAACTGTCTAATTTAGAAGTTTATGTTGTAATAGCTATGATTAAAATATGTAATTATTTCACAAAGCAGACAGGAAACTATTTAAACTATGGAAAAACATTAAGGGACAGTTTCACAAACAAGGCTTAAGACTTAAATGAAAGTTTCAACCGTCTTAACTGAAAATATATTTTGCCCTGACACATCTTAAAATGTTATTGGCATTATTTTGTCTCAAGATACTCACCTGTAATGTTTTTAGCTAAGGCATCTTTATAAAAGCAACTTGAATATCCTGATTTAACTAAGGCATAGCCCAATTTAACTCTATGTATTTAACACTGTATTTAAATTGCTTAATGCGTCTATTCAGAATTGAATAAGTGGACCACTTTTTCTGCTTGATGAAATACTTTAGGTAAAGGGCTAAATCATAGGAAAGGATACCCTCAAAAATGTCATGGCCTAAGCAAGGTGGCAGGCCAGGCATGCAAACGTTAAAGTAATTCAACGAGTTAAAAATTGACTCAGATGTTATACCTTCAACGTTTTGTTGTCCCTCCGACTGTAAAATCTCTACAGCAGAGTTTTCAGTAGTTTTCAGGAGTTCGCTGAGGTCCGCATGCATTTGGATCCGTTTGAAAATCCCTTCGTGATATCTGGCAATACCTGCAGAAATATTCCGAAAAACTAAAATTTTCTGTGAATCCACCGATACTATGAGACCCCAATTTGTCCCCTGCAATGCAAAAAACAGTCCCTTTAACTTTCTCCACTACCACGGTTATTCCATTGTTTTCCAGGTCTTTTAAGTCTGCAATTAGCCATGAGAAAATTGTGTCATGTCCAAAATGTTTGGTCTTTTTCTTGACACAGCATTACAAGTGACATGTGGTCTGTACTTGATCTTATATGCGGTGGTCAATTAGCCAGAGACAGATATACAGCTAGGACTTTGTGCTTGCTTTTTGCTGAACCTAATGGGTTCACCACCTCAAAAGAATCTTGATATAGAATTAATTTGAGACATGATGGGTTTTGAGAAAAGAACTCATTGTTTTTGTATACCTGACCATCACTGACGTCACAAAATACATCTGTGCACTGTAAGCATGTATCCTGTGCAGCACAATTCCACCATAAGTCAGACTCCAACAAACATGTCAAAGTGTCTTTCAATGGAACATAATAGGCAAACCTCTGTGACCTTGTTTCATCTCTTTCTAAGTACAACTTTACAGGTTATGTGAATCTGAACATCTCTTTAAAAGCCTTTGTTCTTGAAAAATTGGTTCTCATTGGTCCTTCGTGACTAATGGTGAATAGGTCAGATTCTTTCACAACATCACATATTCTACCAATGTCCTCATCTGTTAACTCTAAATCATTTTTCAGAAATTCACTCAATTTATTCAAAGTATACCCTTACGAAAAATAACCATGGTTTTATTATAGTAAAACCATAGTAACCCATGTTTTTTTGGCGTGTTGACTACCATTTGTATAACCACAGATTTACTACAAATATCATGGTTATACTATGGTTAATTTAGTAAAACCATGGTTAATTTGTGGTTACCATGGATTAACTATAGTAACCATGGTTTTTTGGTTTTATTTGTAGTAAAACCATGGTTAATTTTCGTAAGGGTATGTCTTTCCTAGTTCATGTATGCTCTGCATCTCTTCAACAATATTTCGTATAGTTGATGCTGGCAGAATAAACTGCCCATGTAATTTCAAGTAGACAAGACAAATATTTCTGAGAAACAGGTCATTGAAATTTTCTGTAAGATGAAGTTCACCTTCATCAGTCTCACTAAATCTCTCTGTAGGGCCTGTAACTAAAGGTTCAGTTTCAAGAGACTGAGAAACTGACTCCTCATAAAGATCACTTATCCTGTCCACAGAAAACTGTCTGTGTTTCCTGGACATGTGGGATGTAAACAACGACTTATTAGTGAACGTATGGTTGCATCCTGTTACCGGACATGTCACAACGCGTCCTTCGGCTATATGTTCTTTTAAATGAGCTGTTAGTGATTTGACATCACGACACTGGCGCTGGCACATAGAAATATTGCACGTAAACACCGTAAGGGCATTTGTAGTATCAACATGTGAATCTATGTTATGTTTACGGTAAAAATGATCCTTAAATGCCCCATATGAACGAAACGTTTCATAGCAATCTGTAGCGCCACACTTGAACACACATCGTGATTCATTACGGTGAAGTTTGACATGTAAAACTTGTTCCCTAAGGGTTTGCACTGATATTCCACAGAAATAACAGCTAAACATTTTAACTTCTTCGCGAACAAACCCACATTGTACTGCTGTTTTATACACCAAAATGCTGTTTCACATCTCCGGTTGGACATTATAGAGTTTGCAAGTCTGACTAAGTTAACGTTAACGTTACATGACATGTTTATGTGTCAGTAAAACAGCCAGGGTACATGTTAAAACCACACACTGCTTAAAACGGTTTAATACAATTTACCAATGTGCCCAGACACATTAATTTTACAGAATATTCCCACTAATTTGTTGTTCTGCTTCGCAAGAATCGTGATCGATCGCCACTGGCCCAAGCCCGAAATGCAGGAGCAAAACGCAGCGTGCCAATGAGAAGGCTATTCAGCCAATCAAATTCTTTGCCCACTGGAGACAAGGCGCAATGTTTATCATGATTGGATGATGCTTAACGGTTATCTTTCAAATGCTTGTTGAATTTATTTTCTAACCTACAACAAAATTCCTGAGGGCAGAGACAAAACAGAGAATTGCATTTTTAGAAATTTCGTTTCACACACCTTAAAAAAAAGAGTAAAACCACTGTTAATTACAGCAAAACAATTTAAATGAGCAAAATCAAATATAAATTGTAT
This sequence comes from Carassius auratus, assembly GCF_003368295.1. Lineage (NCBI taxonomy): Eukaryota > Metazoa > Chordata > Actinopteri > Cypriniformes > Cyprinidae > Carassius > Carassius auratus. The sequence goes on from NW_020528444.1 coordinate 119,012, forward strand.
AGAAGTCTTTCTATAAAGCCTTACACAGAAAATATGTTTTTATCTATTTTTTATGTCCTGCCTCCTGCATTGTGTTTTTTTAAGTGCACACTGCACAGGGGTGTCAAATATGTTTATGTATTTGTAATAAGACATGTTAAGAGGTTTCATTGTAACCTTACAATGAAAATAAATAAAGTTTTTACCATAGCACAAATGCTATTTTCCATAGTACGGTAATTAAGTGCCATTTTTAGGATTGTCATATCCATAACAGTACATAGGCCTAGTCCTCATGAATGGGCACATGAAAATTATATTAAATCTCTGTGAAAAGGCATCCCTTCATTTTTTGACTGTTATTGCTTCTGGTTTGTGCATTTTATTTAAAATAAGTCAAACAACGTTTTTTTTTTTTTTTTTTAAATCCATAAAAAAAAAAAAAAAGAATATTTGGGTAACAAATACATTCTCTGAGAGTTTATGTTACATCACTAAAACATAATGTCAAATCCATTATGAATTGCCTAGGACAACAAAATGTTTTCCTTTTTATGGTAAGTAATGCAGTATATTGTTAATTTTACAGCAATAAACCGTATTTTCATGTGTTTTTAACTGTTAAATTTATGGTCTTACTCTGTAAAACTAATTACAGTTTTTCACTGTAAATTCTCTGTGACAAAATAATGTTTTCCTTTTTATGGGAAGTAATACAGTATATTGTTAATTTTACGGCAATAACCCGTATTTTCATATGTTTTTAACTGTTAAATTTATGGTCTTACTCTGTAAAACTAATTACAGTTTTTCACTGTAAATTCTATGGTTATTGCATGTTTTGTGAAATACGGTTTTATTCTGTAGCATTTATACAGTATTTTACAGTTAAATTTACAGACATTTTTTACAGTGTAGCAGCAGCTGCGTTAATGAGCACCAGCTGCAACTCGTTTGCACTGCTTTTAAGTTTGGCTGGCAATCCTGTTCATGTTGTTGGTTCATTGATTCTTGTCTGTCTCTCCAGTCTAGTTATTGTTCCTGTTCCTCCAGTTGGCATTCTCTGAACCTTATTCCTCACCCACCTGGGATTCCTGTGCTGGGTTTGAGTTCCTGCAGCTTGAGCGGTCTGGACGTGATTCATCTGGGGTTATGTCATTGTCTTCCTACGTTTCTCATTGCTGGCTATCTTAGTTATGCAAATAAATCCTTTTTGCCCTCGAACTTGGATCTCAAGACTCAATCATTGTGACAAAAGGCCCATGTGGAGAGAGTCAGCACTGTGAATTCCATCTTGCAGCCAACAAGAAAACACTTGTTTTTAACAAATAATTAAAATGTCTCCTTTTTCACTATTATTGTGTGGCAAATTTAATGCAGAATATATGAAGACTCGATTATGTAAATTTAATATAAACCTCTGATTAGTTGAATAATGACAAATGAACGATTAGAACTAGAAAAATCTTCCATGGGAGCAGACCATGTTTTAGAGTGTATAACCAATATGACGAGTCCTATCTAAACATGCTCAGCAAGATTGAAACCCTCATAAGATACTGTCCATATAAAAGAGCAAGAATTTCACAGTAGAGGTCTTCACAGTGCACCCGAGACACGTCGACCCGGGACCCAGGTCTGTTTAACATTTTGTGTAATACCCATGCGATTGGACTCTGAGAATACCTGACTGTGATCAAAGACTGCTTGTGTTTTTTGTAACTTGCACCTTGTAGAATTAAAGAAAAGTGTTAGCAAAAAAAAGCGATCTCTCTCTCTCTCTACCATTAGAAGCAGAGCGCGCAGTCTCAGTTAATGCAAGTGCACGCACAGTATTAATGCTTGCAGAGTTGACACACTCATATTTCATATATTTCAAATCAGCAACACAATCTGAGGTGAACTGTCTCATTAATGTTTTCTATGGCGCTCAAATTGCGTTAAAGCATATTTTAGGTTGATCCAGCTAGGTCTGTTGTCATGTTACTGGGCCATAACAGCAGCTGTAATCTTTTTATTCATTATTTTCTCGCAGCCCATATTATTCTTTTCACAAGACCATTATAGTAACAATTGATAATATCAATTGATAATTAATCATTATTTTACAAAAGTCATTGTTATTTGTGAACGTGGGCGTTTGAGGCAGTCTTTAGGCCGAGTGGAATCGTTCGTCAGCTGCTCCAGCTTCACCATCTGACCCAACATTTAGCAAGGCAGAAAAACATTCAGTCTGCCTGAAGGAAGACGTATTTCATTGTGTGTGTGTGTGAGAGAGAGAGAGAATATAGTCTAGGGCTATTAAACGTGGAGCTCATTACGTTGAAGTACAAATCCAAACACCAGAAACAGCCTACACTCTCAATGTTCTTTCATTGAAAATTATGCATTTTATTTATTCACAGGCTGTATGGTTGAAATAATATTTCACTTCAAAACTTTAAGTTCCATTGTTTAAAAAATGCTTTATTGGCTAACGTTTCATTGACCCTCAGTTGTTATGCTCTAAAATCCAATGCCATTTGTAATTTCACAGTATTTTCACCTCCTAAATCACAAACCTTTAAAGGCACAATTCTATAATGGTCAAATTTATTTTATTTTATTTATGTATTTTTTTTTTATTTTTTTTTTATTTTTTTTATCGTAGCCTACATAAATAGGTGAAGCAAAACAAATATTTGGATCATCCCTTACTTTTTGCCTTATTTTCTTAAAGAATTTCTTAAAGAATAAACACGTATTTTCTACAGGAATAAACATGATAACATATTATTAATTCATAGTAATAATTAAAGCAATTAAACCTTTATTTTAAACTTGATTTTAAATACTATTAAACTGACTTTAAAATCTCAAGGAGTTTATAAGTTAAAAAGGGTAAAATGTCACAGAGCATGTTAAATAGACTAAATGAACTTGTGTTAACAATATAATTAGAACTAACTAGATCAACTCCTGTATAAAATGGGACAGCAACCTTTATATCAAACATTTTAAATCGTCCACAGTTGAGCATCGCGGAGGCGGCTCTGCACCAGAGCGCGTGAAGTGAATGTGAACTTATTTTCACATGCAATGAAAAATAAAACTTGCATAGCATAGATTAGGCCCAGACTCAGTTTAATAATTATAATTACTGTTAACCCACAGTTTAATTTTAACCGATAAATCGCTTATTTTCATTTGCTGCATGTTTTTTTTTAAACGCTAAAAAATAAATTGTGTTTGTGAGAGGAAGAAAATATAAGTCATGTATAAGTTGCATTTTATTACATTTAGAAATAATAACGGCTGGCCTAATAATGTTATAATGTATCAACAGGATATTTTTAGTTATCTTCACTTTACAACAAATCCTTTAAATTTAACAAATTAATCAGAACAAAACAATAATTAAAAATATATAATTATAATGGATACATATAATTGCAGTATATAATAATAAATGCTTAGCTATAAACAAACAAAAAATAATACAAATTTAAAGCTAAGCATAAGGTAAGGTTGGGCTTTCTCATTCTCTCACTCGGGAGAAATCCGTTTCCATATTCATGTTGTTGCCCATTTGAAGCTTAACTATTATTCATGAGGTAAAATAGGCTTTGTAGTTCATGCGTGTTTCAGTATCGGCGAAAATAAAATAAATTTAACAATATGTGGAGTAAGTGGACCGCTGCTAACGCTGAATGTCTGGTGAACGACTGCTGTTTCCAGTGAATATGTGCACGAGACACCAGCGCGATCAAACAGCTAAAACAGAAAATACTCAGTTTTTGGAGACACATAAGGCATAAATCAAAAATGCAAAGTGTTAGTGTCACACCTGGACTCATTTAGTGTGTTTTTTGCCCGTGACCCAGCTTGTGTCTTTCCGTGTTTGGTTTGATTAGTTCCCAGGTGTGTCTATTCTATTCCTCATGTGTTCCATGTCCCTGTTAATTTAGTCATGCCATCCACCTGTGTTTCCCCAATTATCCTTTTGTACATAAGCCTTGTCCTTTCAGTTCTGTTTTGTCGGGTCTCCTCACTTGTGACTAACTCACTCACTTACGTGTGTCTATCGCTGTGCTCCATGAATGGTATATATTAAAAGCCTTATTTCATCTATCCTCGGCTCCGTGTTCCTTCCGGCAGCGTAAACCGTGACAGAAGACCTGACCTAAAAAAGAAAGTATAAAACCGCGTGTTTTTCCCTCCGTTTGCTTTCGTTTTTTCACAGTCTTTTCTTTTCTTAGGTTCTATGGATCCCCTCTATCGTCCCGAATTCCTCATCCTCCTGCTGAAGCAGGAAGGACGTTCTCTCGAGGACCATACCAGACAGTTTCTTCTATTAGCTAATGCCACCAGCTACCCGGACGACGCGCTCTGCACCTTCTACAACACCAGCCTGAACTCCAAGTGCAGAGCGTTGTCGCCCGAAGATGGTCCTCGGGAGGATTTCGCCGCATTCGTGGAGTGGACTCTGGCGAGAAATGGCTCACCTTTCACCGTCTGCCCCATTGAGGATCTCGCCAGTCCCACTCCCGACCCAGAGACCAGCCAGCCACCATCTCGCTACACGGAGCCAGAGCCCACCGCAGCCGCAGAGCCCGAGCCATTCACCGACAGGGAGCCGGAACTCGAGAGCGCGACTGACCAGGTGTGTGAGCCGGCAACACCGTGCATCGTGGGAGTCCTCGTGGAGATCGAGGGCGTGGAGGAAAGCCCTGCCCACACTCCTGCGACTGAGGGTGAGCTGTATGCAGTCTCTGAAAGTTATATGGAGCAAGTTCTGGATCTGATGGACTGGTCTATGGAGGTAATCCCTAATATTCCTGTTTCTCCGCTGGTTCCGTCCAGCCCTGTATACCCTCTCAGTCTCCCACTCCTACCTCCTCCAGTCATTTCCTCTGCTCCATTTCCGCTGGTTCCATCCAGCCATGAATTTTCTGTTTCTCCGCTGGTTCCGCCCAGCCCTGAGCTTCCTGTATCTCCGCTGGTTCCGCCCAGCTCTGAATTTTCTGTTTCTCCGCTGGTTCCGCCCAGCTCTGAATTTTCTGTTTCTCCGCTGGTTCCGCCCAGCCCTGAGTTTCCTGTGTCTCCGCTGGTTCCGCCCAGCCCTGAATCTTCTGTGTCTCCGCTGGTTCCGCCCAGCCCTGAATCTTCTGTGTCTCCGCTGGTTCCGCCCAGCCCTGAATCTTCTGTGTCTCCGCTGGTTCCGCCCAGCCCTGAATCTTCTGTGTCTCCGCTGGTTCCGCCAAGCCCTGAATCTTCTGTCTCTCCGCTGGTTCCGCCCAGCTCTGAATCTTCTGTGTCTCCGCTGGTTCCGCCCAGCTCTGAATCTTCTGTATCTCCGCTGGTTCTGCCCAGCCTTGAACCTTCTGTCTCTCCGTTGGTTCCGCCCAGCCCTGAACCTTCTGTGTCTCCGCTGGTTCCGCCCAGCTCTGAGTCTTCTGTATCTCCTGTGTTCCCTCCCGGCCTCCCTCTCCCACCTCCTCCAGGACCTGCTGGTCCCTCTACTCCTCTTTCGCTGGTTCCGTCCAGCCCTGATCCTCCTGTCCTTCCCATCCTTCCTCTCTCTCCTCCTCCTAGACCAGCCAGTTCCTCGTCATCCCTGCTGGTGCCAGTCAGTCCCGCAGCTCACCCTCAGTCCGCGCCATCGGGGCGCGGTGGTTCGCCGCTGGACTGCCAGTCTCCAGCTCCGCCTTGGCGTGTTAAGGCCCTGTCTCCGCCTCCAGCCTCCGAGCCCTGGACTCCTCCTCGGTCCTTCGACCCAGCGGCTCCGCCTTGGCTCTTAGCTCCTTCGTCTCCACCGTGGCCTGTCATCCCACCTGCTCCACCGGGCTCCCTCGTCCCTCCGGCTCCACCTTGGTCAGTCGTCGACCATCCACCGCCTCGGGACTCCACTCCTCTGGTTCCACCTCGTCACTCCATCCCTCCGGCTCTGTCAGGCTCCTCCTTCCCTCCGGTTCCACCTCCATCCTCGGTCACTCCGGCTCCACAGCGGTCTGCCAGGACCCCGCCTCTGCCTTGGTCGCCTGAGCCTTCTGCTCCACCTAGGCCCTCCGGAACCTCGACGTCACCCTGGCTCTGCGGCTGTGCTGCTCCATCTTGGGCTCCTCACCCACCGGTGCAGTCTCCGCCTGTCGGCCCCCTGGTGTCGTTGACCCCTCCTTCACCATGGCTTCTCCCGCCGTCGACTCCACCTTGGATCTCCGTCCTGGCTGGTCTCTGGTGGACCATCTGGCTCCTCCTGCTCCTGTCTCCTCCCTGGCTCCTTCCTCCGTCGTCTCCTCCCTGGCTCCTCCTTCTGTGGTCCCTGTCTGCTGGCCCCCTCCTGGGAGTCCGTCCTCCACCGGAACCTCCTCCCAAGTTCCCACCCACGCCTCCCTCTGTTGTTTCTACGGTGCGAGGACGCACCTACCGGGAGGGGGGAGTACTGTCACACCTGGACTCATTTAGTGTGTTTTTTGCCCGTGACCCAGCTTGTGTCTTTCCGTGTTTGGTTTGATTAGTTCCCAGGTGTCTATTCTATTCCTCATGTGTTCCATGTCCCTGTTAATTTAGTCATGCCATCCACCTGTGTTTCCCCAATTATCCTTTTGTACATAAGCCTTGTCCTTTCAGTTCTGTTTTGTCGGGTCTCCTCACTTGTGACTAACTCACTCACTTACGTGTGTCTATCGCTGTGCTCCATGAATGGTATATATTAAAAGCCTTATTTCATCTATCCTCGGCTCCGTGTTCCTTCCGGCAGCGTAAACCGTGACAGTTAGTAGTTTGAAAAAATTAGGAATAAGAGTTAATAATAATTATTGCTAAATGCTGGACCATTCCCATTTCGCTCTGCATATGGAGCCTGAAGATTATTTTAAAACCAGGAATGAACCAAAATTAAAACATTTAGCTTTTTATCCATCCATCTAATATATATATATATACAGGCTAATCGGTATGTTTTTGTGGCTGCGAGGGCCGTTGTTGTCATGGCACTGGGTTGAAATATATTATATTTTTATTATTATTTTACCGCAGCCCCACTCTTTTTATTTATTTTACCACCGTCCCACTATTCTTTATTTAAAGGTCCCGTTTTACGCGCTTTTTTGAAGCTTTGATTGTGTTTACAATGTGCAATATAACGTGTTCATGTTTCGCGTGTAAAAAAACACAGTATTTTTCACACAGTTCACCTATCTGTATACCGCTGTTTTCACTGTCACAAAAACTTGCTGATGACTTCCTTGTTCTATGAAGACTCTCGCTGAGTCCCAATTCGCATACTATCCGTCCTAAATAGTATGCGAAACTAGAATTAGTACGTCCCAAATCGTAGTCTGCTGAAAAGAGTATTCCAAAGATACCCGGATGGTCTACTATTTCCGGTTAGAATTTGAAGTGCAGATCAATGCACACTCTAAGTGCTAATATTGCCAACAACCCATTGCGTGCGGGAGGGAGGAGCTTTGCGATGGCTTTGTGGTGATGTAAACATGGCAGCCGGGTGCAGCAGCGGAGATGCGCCCTCAGCTTTTAAGTGTAAGAATTCAAATGTTTAACCCTAATTAAAGTTATATTTTATTTCGTTACACACATTGCACATGAACATCAGAACCAGTCGCCTCACAAACGTCCTGCGTTTGGTTCTATGACGACGCAGCCTTGCTTCCTCACTCCTCAACTTGGTAGAATCACACATAGAAAAATGTATTGTGAAAAAAAACTATGAGAAAAAAAGATGGGAATAGTAAATAAAATTTTACTGGACATAAAGAATGAATGAAACGTTAACAGTTGTGGTGTGCGTAACTAGGCAACCACGTTGTCGTTCATGTTGCATGACGTCATTGAAGTATGTCCCAGAGCGTGCATACTCTTTTGCTACACACTCAAAAGTATGTACTTTTCCCTCACAAAAAAAAGTACATACTTTTAGGTCGTAGTATAAGTAGGCGAATTGGGACTCAGCATCTCCTTTATAAATACGTAACGGGTTCTGATTGGGCCAGCGGTTGTGCTGTGCTGTGATTTGACAGCAGCTGAGAGCACGCTGCCCTCCTGGAAACGTGATTGGGCTAGAACGCACGTGCTGGAGATGTATTTATAGTCACAGGAGCGTTTTTACTGACGAGATGCACATGAAAACCGCATTCGATTTGTTGCACAGCCCTAACATCTAGTTAACAAAGCTAAACAGCGTTGCCCTTTGTGTAATAAGTTACAGAAACTGTTAAACGCACCAACTTAAATAATAAAATACACTTACCAGTTGTGGTCCATAAACAACGCCTTCTCCAAACAAAGAGGGAACTGCTCCATCTTTCAAGAATAATCTTTGTGCAAATCCAGCATTAAACTGATTGAGATTGAGAAAGCTGTCCTCAGCAAGCTGTCCTCAGCAAAATGAGCTGCACATAGTTTTACATGTGGATTATAATGTTCAGGAACCAAGTTAAACATAAATTGTAACCATTAATCTCAAAGTACAGCGTCCCTGGGAAGCCCAAACAAAGATGATTTGAAAACAGCGTTTCAACAACATGGCGACAAACACAAACAGCTCTTCCTTCTTCTCCGTTGGAGCGAAACAAGGCCACGCCCCCTGTTTGTGAATTCATGTGGGCGGTGGTTAGTCAAATAACTGTTTTAGTGACGTCATTACTGCAGGAACTAGAGGGCTGTAGTCCAAACGGGTCATTTCTTGTAGGCGAATTCTGTTAGATCAAATATCTCGCTTGGCATTGAACTTTGAGCTTTAGATTTTTACAGATATTATTTATACTCTAACAACAACATTACACACTAACTAAAGTTTAAAACATGGAATCACGAAGAAGGGGACCTTTAATATTTTCTCACAGAGTGCAGCCTGCAAGATAATGATGACGTGTTATCTGTTGACTCCCTGGCCCCGCCCCCAACACGTCACCATTCAAGCTGCTCAAAATAGAAAAAAAAGTGAGATAAAAAATGGATAACAGAAAACGCAAATGTGGCGCTGAAAAGTCCAGAATAAATACGCGGCCAAATGTTCTAAGCTGAGCACATTCTTCCTCAAAAAAAACAAACGGAGACGACGAGGCAGGTAAGTAAGCTAACGTTAAGGTAGTTCCCAGATAGCAAACAGTCATTGAAACTATGCTGAATCAACATCCCGTTGTCAACATTAAGTCACTGACTCAACATCGAACGCTGATGTTGATTCAACATCATTTTGCACCCTGATTTAAAATTGAAACAATGTTGAAATTCTGTCCATAGAACAACGTGATTTCAATGGAATTTCAATTATCAGGAATATTGAAACAATGTTGAAATTTCAACTGAACCAAGGATCAACGTGATTTCAATGGAATTTCAATAGTTTTTAAATGTTAATTTTAAATGTAATGCCATAAATTAAATAGCCTGCTTTATCTACAGCCAGGATGTAAAAAATTAATGGAACATTTAAAATCTTGTATAAAACACAGAACACACCACACTATTTAAATCAAATTCCTGTTTATTAGCCTCTCTACTCTTTATTTACACTTCATTGTCATCTGATGCCTGCATAAGTTGTCGTCCAGGCCCTCCTGCCCAGTCTGGCGCATAGCGCAGCCACTTTTGGGTGAAAATTGGGTGACGGTAGCTGTCCCCATCTGCTGAGTAAGAGCATCTAAAACAGAAGATAAAATCACAATGCAAAACAAATATAGCATTTTAGTTAAACAGAACATATATTTGAACACTTGGAACAAATTCAGTAGCCTAGGCCTATGATTTTTCAATGATCGGATAAGGCAGTAATTCCTCGTGTTTTAGGCTAGATCATATTTCCCCTATATTCAAAGCACTTTTCAAAACTGCCTGTTCATGGATGTATTCGAATTAAAGGGAGGCAAAAAGGATTAGCTTGCAGTGACCTCTTTCATAAGGAAAATGTATGAGGCCAAGTGACTCTACAAATTTTTTTGTTTATTATTTTATTAGTTCAGAAGTAGTTGTTAACTCCACAAATTTATTATAAATAACTGGATACTAATTAAATAGTTAATGTAGATTAGAGTTACCATAGACAAAAGATGTTTTGACAAAATAATCGTAGACAAAAACCGTTGCATTCAGTTTTTGACGAGGTTTTGGGCTGAAAACCTTGCTGGCACCTGGCAACCCTTCACGACTGACACACCTCTCTGGCTACCAACCAAAGGTAAGTTAACGTTACTGTTATATAACGTTACACATTAGACATTATATTGCTAACGTCACTTCGACTGTAAGATAGTTTGCTGTGGTCTAGTTCCCAAATTTTATAAATAATAATAATAAAAACCAATATGGTAAGGTAGGCAATACATGCTCCAATTCCTGTCAGAAAATGCACGTTGCCTACCTGACCATAATGCTGACCTATCGCTGGGTGGTAGTTTGTATGGTATTATTTATACCTTTGGGATGAAAATATTAACATGATTAACCAGGGTTTTTCCTGGGTCAAAATTGGGCTTCGGCGGCAAAGAGTACCCTAGTACCCACATGATCCCAATATTGACAATAAATGTTACATTTAAAATAAATACAAAGAAACAGTTTGTGATTTTTTTTTTCTTATTTTATTTATTAATTAAAAAATTATCACTGTCATCCTTTCTAGCCCTCTTTGCAAAAAAAAGCTGTGATTTTTCCAGGACTGGCTTTCATAGTTTAGAAAGATAAAATCCGTTTTTGATAGACATGATAATTATTTTAGTTTAATCATATCAATTAAAAAGTAGCATTAAAAACATAGCATTAAAAGGTGTAATAGTGTAATTTTTACCATATAAAATTTAAGAGAATTAGCAGCTAGCTAGCAACAGCTTGAATTGTGATTTGATCTAGTTTCATCTCACTCCAGTCTTACTTTAAATTATTTTATAGGTTATTTACTACACATTGTCATAGGCCTATTTATTAATGCAAAATTTGACTAAACACTCCTGCTAAATGGGGTCTTCTTCTAAGAAGTAATGATTTGTTATACACTGATTCAGACACTGACGGGCAGACCAGTTTCTTTAACTCAGTGCTCACCAACCTTTCCAAATGTCCAAATGTAAACCAAGATCTACCACTTGCAAAATATTATATAAAAAAGGCCACAATGTAAGTTCTACTCTGACATTCTTGTTGCCTGTTAGTCACAAGCAAATTATTTAACTATACAAATAGTATATAACTATACAAACTGCCACTATAATTAAACATTTTCAACAGTTATATAACATTAAGTATTTCCACAGGCTTATTACTCGTATATAAACACAGTAATCTGTCAATTACAGGCCTGAGTACTGTTTCACTTTGCTTTTAAAACATATTTCAAACACTTCAAAATGGAAATACTCAGGTTTTTGCAATTAGCATACAAAATATTATGACAACACTCATCCTTCAATTGTTCAAAAATATGTTCGCACAAAATACAGACCTACATTCATTTTTAGCTACAGAAATGTAATAATGTCATCAAATGTAAAACAGCATTGCATATTTGACTGTATAAATTAAAGATTGTTCTTTATTAAACTTAGCTTTTTAATCAGGAGCAGTGAGTGATTTCTTTGTTGTTGCTGTTCGATTAATATAAAGACTGTCACTTTAAGAGAATGCACTGAGTGGCCTACGTTCAGCTGGCTATGTCTGCTGTAGGATACTTAAAACAGGCATTTTGACATGATTTTTGTGTGAATTTGTCCATTTAAACACAATGCTTCAGAGAGAGCTTATATTTGCGCGCGTGCCGAGGCACGGGTTTGCGCGCTTCGGATGAGCTCACGCACAAATCTTCTCACTGCGCGCGCGAGCTCGTGTCCTCTGGCTCTTAAATGTTTTAACTGACAAAGCTTAAATGAGTTTAGTTTAAACACAGATATCAGCACCCAGGTGATGACGGAATAAATTACTGCTCATATACAGCATTCGCGTTGAACAAGAGTGAATGATTTGTCCAGGGTTTTTTTCCCCTCTCATGTTTTTGTAATGTCTTGGAAGACAAAATGCGCTTGCATCAACATAAACATTTATTAGCTGAACCCTGAACCTGTTTTTTACGTGCCATTTATAGCAAGCCATAGGGTAGAGTGGGGGAAACCTGTTTTTCCCGAAATAACCACTAGAGGGAGTCAAGATAAATTTTCACTGTTGCTATGCACTACGTTTGACTACGGGGATAAACAAATCTCCTTGGAGAAGCTGACACCAGCGACGTATTTGAAGAGAAGAGGATTACATGGTTAGTGCTATAATTTTCAGATATTAGTAAACAAGTGTTTAAGAGAATATTGTTCTGCAGGATATCACAGTGATGTATGATAGATGAATAGTGAACTATGTAGTTTGAGAGGATATGTTATTTATAAGGAATATAATTATATTTAAAAAATTAAACATTTTTTGAAAAAGTCATAGGTTGTGGGGTAAAACGCCCCCCAGAGGGCATAGTTTCTCTCTATCATAGTTACTATAATAACATATTTCTGTCTATCAAATCCTTTGTTTTACACTTAATGCATATTTTTACACTTAAAGTATAACTAGGTGGTAAAATCAAAATATTTGAACAAAAGAAAAAAAATGACCTCAAGTGAGCATTAGGCTAGCTTGATAGCACAGTTAGCTCACTGATGGAAGGTGGTTAGGTGACCCAATGATAAAACATAGTGGCTTTTAATGCATTTATTGAATGTATTTCACTACATAAATATATGTATTTTTTCTCTCCATATAGATGCGGACATATAAAAGAAAAATTAACCGTGGTGTTTATACAGAGCAAGCTCAACAAAATGCCATCAGAGCGATTGAAGAGGGAACTGCTTTGAAGGCTGTAGCCCATCAATTTGGAGTCCCCCAAAAGACCTTGAGGCGGCATAGGGATAAAAAAGTTTTGGAGCCTGGATCAAAGTGTTTAGGCCGCAAAGCAGTTTTTACATCATCATTCGAGCTCCAGTTAACGGAGCACATTCAATCAATGGAGAGGGCATTGTTTGGGCTTTCACCGATTGATGTTAGGAGGCTGGCCTATGACCTGGCAGAGAGCTTAGGCTTGAACCATTGTTTCAATTCAGAGCGCAAGATGGCAGGGAAAGACTGGTTCTATAATTTTCTAAGAAGACAAGGAACCCTGTCTGTCAGGACTCCACAGGCGACGAGCATTTCTAGGATGGTGGGGTTCAACAGACCGAAGGTGGATCTGTTCTTCCGTATTTATGAGGATGAGCTCCATAGGCTTGGCGAAAACGTTGACCCCACCCGTCTGTGGAATATGGATGAGGTAGGTGTCCAGAATGTGCAGAAGCCAAACAAAATTGTTGCTTCAAAGGGGAAGAGGCAGGTGGCAAGAGTCACAAGTGCAGAAAGAGGCTTTACTGTTACTGCGGCCTGTTCCATGAACGCCGCTGGGCAGTTTGTACCACCACTGCTCACTTTTGTGTGGGGTGATGATGATTACCATCCCACCCCACTGCAGCCACAAGATGCAGCCATTACACCGCACCTTTTTCAAGTCTTTTAAGGCTAAATACAACGCAGCTGCAGATAACTGGATGACCTCTCACCCAGGACAACGGATAGATATTTATGCTGTGTGTGGGCTTTTCGATAAAGCCTACTCAGCTTCAGCGTGTGTGGGGAAGGGCCAAAAGGGTTTCAAGCCCTGTGGGATGTGGCCTGTGGGACAAGACCGTCTACAAAGATGAAGTCTCCAGAGGCCAGCTGAAGATGGTAAGAAAAACTATGTATTTTAAAGAGCTTACTATAATTTCCTTCCAGTCACTTGAAAACACAATCCAGCTGGTAATTTAATTTGTATTACAACCTCTATTACTGTTAGGCTACTGTCATCATCATCATCATCGTCGTCATCATCTTATTCATCACTAAATTTTGTGTTTGTATGTGTGTGTGTGTGTGTGTGTGTGTTCTTTTGATAGGCCCCAGTGGGTTTCTGTATTCTAATGTATTTTTTAAAGGACCGAGTCAGTCCCCCTCCTCGATTCTAGAAGAGCTGTCTCCAAGGCCAAGAATAAAAAACAAGAGGCCACGAAAGAGGGCATGTGAATCTTCAGCAGTGCTGACCTCCTCGCCATATGAAAAAATGTTGGAGGACAAGATAGCTGCACAAAACAAAGGCACACAAAAAAAAGTTAAATGCAAAAGTGCAGCTGAAGTGAAGAATAAGAATAAAGAGGATACAGAATATGCTTCTACTGTGGGGAGTTATCTTCAGTTAGTGGGGGGGACTGGATAAGGTGTGAGGGGTGCCAAAAGTGGGCACATGTTCCAATGAGATTCGAGGGGAATTCATCTGTGAAATGTGCTTGGGTGAACAGTGAATGGTAATGAATTAATGTTTATTTATTTATTTATGTATTTATTACAACATATTTGTTTGCATGGCTTAGTTATATGTATAAATATAATTGTTAAAATGGCTGTGAATGGCTAATGAATTAATGTTTATGTATTTATTTATTTATTACAACACATTTGTTTACATGACTTAGTTATATGTATAAATTCAAATGTTACAAATTTGGATATGTTGGACATTTCTCAGATAAATATTAATATATATAGGCCTATACATGTTGATACATTACTTGCCTTTTACTTTTAGAGATTAAAAACTAGTCTGTTCATTTTGCTGTTGATCTATGAAGCAAACTGGTTGGTAAGAAAGGGGGCATTTTACCCCACCTTGGGGGGCGTTTTACCCCACCACTGGAGCAAAACGCCCCCTTTGTACAAAAAATATTTTCAGTCAAAAACTAATTAATTATGAAGGTTGAGCAATTTTATTATTTGGTGAATAATTCCTGCCATAGTCACTCAAAACCGGGATGGCAATTCAAGTCACATTTATGTTTTGTTTAATGTCACATTTTCCTTAAAGGGGGCGTTTTCCCCCACTCTACCCTATTACAGATGATATTACATATGCTTTGTCAGATTTAAGTTGAGGTGCATGCCGAACCATGTGTGGTTGAACCGGAAAAAATTTTTTCAGCGAACCATGCCACCCCTATTACCTCAATAATCAATCAATTACAGGCCTAAAACAATCATGCCCGAGTACATCTCGTCATACCGGCGTCTAAATCATTTGTATGGTCTGGTTTTCAGTCTAAAACAGCTGTCAAGTATAAATGTCTCGTCTGTTTTGGGAGGTGCGCGCGCAGTCAGTGGAGGCTCGCGCTGCAGTGCCAGGCGAAAGTATAAAGAAAGCGGTTGTTTTACAGATATTATATGTAAACTATAGGCTATTTGATTGGACAGATATACCCATCTCCCTCCCCTAGACACAATTTACTACACACAATAGGCTCACACATGGTACATTTTAAATTAATAAATAATAATGAATACAAATATAGTTTTTTTCTAAGATTTTGAAAAATCTTCGCGATCGACTTAAAATGCTTCCAAGACCGCGATCGACGGGTTGGTGACTCCGGCTTTAACCATTCATTATAATGAATCGGCTCAAAGGAGTCATTAGGTCGTGAGTAGGACTTTAGTGGACTTGTGTGGGAATCCTGGCTGTTAGGAAATATTCTCCAAATGCACCACGTGAAACATGTATTCGGTCTTCCGACCATTAGGATCAGTTGATTTTGATGCAAGGAGATAGCAAAGACAAAGACAACTAAAGTGCCCGCGCGGGGGTGGGCCGCTGTGCTCGTTCTCTCCGTCACTCCGTCAGTAGCCTGCTTCACTCACAAAACCCAATTACAGATCAAATATGGCTTTGGCGGGACAAAAAAATGGTTTTGGCCGGCCGCCAAAAAATTTAAATGTAGGAAAAACCCTGTTAACACGTGCAGGCGTGGCGTTTCGATTGCGTGTCAGCTGCGTCGCGTGCCTGACGCGTATGCCGTTCTTTTACTGTCAAATGTCAAGAGTGCATTATTGAAGCACGAAAGATCATTGCACTGAACACGTTTTAAGTGACAGACGAGACAATTCTTACAAGAGCAGCGTGTATCTGAGAGCACAGAGATGTTCGCGCTTGGCACTTTAAATTCCGCGCGTGAGCAGAGAGATTCGCGCTCGCGCATTATATTAATGTACTTTCGTGCTACAATAATGCGCTCTCTACATTTGAAAGGAAAATAACGCCATAGACGCTGTGCTACTGCTGCTAGGCCAGAGCCAGACAGACAAGTCTACATTTGGATTAGTGGTGTGTTGCTCTTATCTTTACACCAACATTTCAACTGTTTCTCATTTTGAGGTGAACTAATCCTTTGACCATTATATATCAATGTTACAAGTCACTGAATTGTGAGCTTATTTCGGATTATTGTGTTAAATTCGTGCTAAGATTCCTGGTGCTGGATGGGGTGAATGAATGAATGGCAGAGACGTGCAGGTTTGTTTACTACATAGACTGAAGCTTGCATTAATTTCAGCATCTGAGCTTCAGAGTTCTCTCTCCATCAAGAGATCTGAACTTTTCAGTTCATCTCAATGAACGCACAGCGCACCTGTATTTGACGCTCTGTAAACTCTTTGTGAAGACGCACGACTCACCGTCGCTTTACTGATAGCGCTGTTTCTCACACATGCAAAGAGAGACGGAGCGAGAGTCTTACCACGCTGAATCGACACGCTATATGTAAACTATTCTTTGTTGTCTTCTCCTGTCAAAATAATGGAGTAGGGCTGGGACAACGCGTCGAGGTCATCGTCGACCTGTTTTTATATATCAAAAATACGTTTGCAAAGTTTACCTTATGTGCGCTGAATATACGCGATGACCGGATCAATATTCTGTCCAACATTATGGGTTTTTCTGCATTGATCTTTTTTTTTGGGCGGCTGTCAAAGCCTTATTTGATCGCTGTGCCTGACACAGGGCGCGTACGAGAGAGAGCCCCGGCTGCGCGCGCACACTCACAGTCTTCAAACAACACGAGAGCTTCTTGCTCTCTCTCTCTCTCTCCCTCGTGCATATTAACCAAAATCATTAGACACGATAGAAAAAGGGCGGAACGCCAAATTTTCACGTGGAGCATTTGGAGATTTTTTTTTTCCATGAAAAGCTGCTGGCTCCCACTGTTAATTTTCTTTTAATTTTTATTTTTTGGAAAAACACTCTCTGTATTAGCTTAAACCCCTCAAGTTTACATTGGTTACTGTATTCTTTCAATTGCTCTAAACAAGTATTTTGGGTGACCTTTTTATTGAATGCTAGACATCAAGTTGTTGTTATTTTCAGCTGAAAGAAGATCTGTTTTTCAGTAAGCTAGGCCCTATGTGTTCTGTAAGCTTGTTTCAGTAAGCTATGTGTTTTCAAGTCTTCAAGGTTTTATTGAATGCTATCTCTATATAAGTGCAAAGTAATGCATTCTTAGTCAGTCTTTTATTTTGTAATTTTTAGAGCAATAAACATATATTGCAATTTTAAGAAATTCATGTTTTTTTCATTCAGATATGTAAATCAACATGTATAAATTGTTAGTAGTCAATTAATGGGGAGATAATTGAAATCGAATCGGTCTGAAAAAATTAATTGTTAGATTAATCGATGCATCGTAAAAATAATAGCTAGATTAATCGTTTAAAAAATAATCGTTTATCCCAGCCCTATAATGGAGTTCATTTAGAATTATTCATATTCATTTTCGAACAAGCAGAAGGTCTCTCCGGTAGTGGGCGGAGCTAATGCGCAAATGGCAATTTCATTGGATGGCGCTGAATAGTACCGTCCCGGTTTTGATTTCAGCAAATCAGTTTGACCGAACGCAGACAACGTGATTAATATTCATGAACCCAGCAGCTCATCAATCCATAGTGCATTGTATATACATTAGTATGATAGTAGAATTAGTAGTAGTATTATCTTTTAATAATAATTGATATGATCTATTACTATTTTTTTTACAGAAACCCTCAATGACCAAACATATCTTAAGAATCACCACCAGTCTTTAGTTCAGTTAAAATGACAAATATTCATTCATTAGGCCTAAAAGTTAATTTTTACATAAAGGCATTGTGCTAGAAATATTACTATTATTTAGTCAAATGTATGTGATACTGCTACTACTGTTGTTTTTTAAAGAAATAAATCAAAATATTTCTTCCATGTTTTAATTGTAATAAAATTACAACCCCCTTTTATTTACCAAAAATAAAATGTCTTTAAATTTCATAAGTTAAAAGGTAAGTACAATTAAATCCTAGTGGCCCAGGCTTTTCTTTCCTCAATGATTTAAATCATTGAAGGATTTACCACTTATCAACTGTTAGCTTAAACCAATGGAGGGAGACATTGCTAAAATAAACAACTGTTAAAAAGTTTCTTACCATCATTCATTTTTCCATTTGGAATCATTATAACCAGCCTCATGAAATAATGGTTTTACAGCAGTCCAAGAGTGGTCCCATACTAAAAACATTTTGGTGATCCCAAACCTTTGAACATTAGTGTATGACAATGATAAAAAAAAAAAACATTACACTGACTGCTCGGAGTAATATTTTAGTTCAACATCTTCTGAAATTTGTTTGTAAAATTTGCTTTGTCAATAGATGTGGCTATGCAAAAACTTCTTACTGCAGTGACAGAGCTGTCCAAGCAGGTGAAGGACCTGCGGGAGGAGTTTAGGCAATTCCACCGGTTCTGCAGGTGTGGACAATCAGAGTCTGCGGTACAGCCACTGTCGGATCCCTTGGAGCTGCCCTCCCAGACCATGGAGGCCCTGGACCATGCAGAACAGACACTGTTAAATGGCACAAACCGACAGGCAATGGTAGTTTTAGTTACATCATTATTCTGTCAGAAAACTTCACTGATATGCACAACTTCCTTAAACTGTCTGATAGTGTTGTCAAGGTACCAAAATCCACGGTTCTCGGTACCAATTTCGGTACGGAAGCAAAACACAAAAATATGCTAATTAAAAAAATATATAACTTTTTAGCACTAAAAATAAAACCAATGCCATTTTTTATACTTATTTACAATTGTGTATAAGTTTTTCTACAAGTTATATAATTATGAAAAACAGTAAACAAGTTTCACCCACATTTCATTTGTCTTTTAATGTCAACCTGACAGTTTCTGAAGAATCTGAAACAACTGTGAAACGTTGAAAAGTAAACTGTGATATACTGCATTTGGCTCGATTTTGAATGTTTGAATTGATTGAATTTAATTACTTCTTTTTAAAAGCATACCTTCAGGAGTAAATTCATTGGAGAGAACACCAATTCATCACCAGGGAACGATGCTGGGACATTGGGGTAAGACAATATTGGGGAATTGGGGCGTTGGAGGGTCTGATAGATTCGTGGAGGTGGTGATGGTTGGCTGTTCTGACTGGCTAGTTGGGTCGCTGCTTTGTGAAAATGAAAAAAAAGGGAAAATGTGTGTAATGCATATTTAGAGTCTCTACACACACACACACACACACATGCCACAGTGTGGCTAACACTACCTGAAAATAACACTTTTGGGGCTGGGGTGAATCTGCCTTCATTCTGGGGCTCCTCGTCTAAGTGTTAAACTGGATTCAGTCTAAAAGTAAACAAGGGAGCAAAGCACTTAAATTGTCAACTTGCGCATGTCAACAAATTGTTAAACTGTTTAATTGCACATCAACAACAAATGGTTGAAACTAGTGATGCAACGAAATGAATATTCTGGGCAGAAACCGAAAATTTAGGAATGCACTTGGCTGAAAACCAAAACTGAAGCCGAAAATTTCTTCTTTTAAAAACTCATACTATACACACACACACACCCACACATACATATAAAATTTGAATATAAAAATTTAAACTACTGCGGAAACAAAGACACCTACATCTTGGATGCCCTTGAGGTAACCTAAAACAAACCAAAATGTAATTTCAAAGTGAACTATCCCTTTAATCTTTGATTGGCAGACGCGTGATAACAGCTCGACCGTGAGTGAAACCTAAGCTTGCACACGGATGGGAGGGGTGGGTGACATTCATTTTCGGCATCTGCCAATTGTGTGCAACTGGAAATTGTACATTCATTATTACCTTCTTTTTCTTTTCAGGGAATGGTGGCTCTCCTCCTCAGACTGGATGTCAGTGGTGTCACAATCTCTATTGAGATATCGGTCCAGGCTCCTCGCTGCCTCATCATGAACCTCAGTTCTCATCTGCCTCATCTGTACCTCGTCAAGTACAGTAAGAGTCAGGAGAAATTATGTCAGACAGGGGTATGTTCAGATTCTTATACCACAAATCTTATACCAGCACCATGTGGTCATTTTTTTATATCAGGGGATTACAAAGACTATAGAAAAAAAGCAAGGGAAAAAAACGTATTTATAAACTGATGAACTGACTGCATAAACTGATTATATGAACTGATTTGGAAATTTTGGAAAAAAAATTATTGGTATGAATGATGGGAATGGCGATGAACTTGGTTTTGTCTGGATAAATTATGTACTTTTGCCGATGTGCTGAAGCCTAGTCACACCGACATTCTTGCACAACCCCCAAACTGTGTATACCCCAATGTTTTCAGATGGAAAGGGATACTTGGCCATAGGACTCTTTTTTGGTAAACTTGCGAAACATTATGTAAGTGTCCTGACCTACCCTGACAATGTTTTCAACAACGGCAATGTCATCTACAATTTGAAAACGGTTATCCCCAGACCTAGATGATATTGTGTACTTTTCTGTAACAAGCTTACAGAACTGGTCCCCACAACTTAATGAAGAGATCAATGGACCACCATAATGAGGATGCATGAATCTTTGTCCTTTCTTCACTGTGTCCAAGGTTGGTGCAGGTGATTCTGAGAGCCTTTTTACTACTTGCTGTAAAGGCAAGTGAGGCTTGCACAATAGGTGCTTTAGTTGCGCTAAATATTTCTCGTAAGGAAATATGCCGCTAAGGTCTTCAATAAATGGACCCAAGAACTCAAAGACACTCTTTGGTTTGGTAAAGCCACAGAAAAGGCAGACAAGGATTGGCGATTTTCTGTAATCAACATTAATGGTAGCTAAAATGGGCCAGAACTGAGTTTTGCTGCTTGGGAATAGTGGTAAACCATCTATACTAAACTGCAGCTTAATTGTGGTCAAATTAGCCGGCAGCTTCAGAGATTTCAGTTTTGACATAAATCCAGTAGCTAGGCCAAAGTGATAATATTCCCCACCTTCCATTTTCTCAGTTTTTATTTCACCTTGTGTCTTGAGAATTGTCCGAGCATCTCTTGGCAATTCTGGATGAAACACTCGCAAAATGCTCAAGAGTGCAGTCAATGCTCCTAATGACCGAAAAGGAGGAGGCCCAAAATCTGAGACTTGACATTAACTCTGATGTTGGAGCTTCAGCATCAGAAACATCTGATTCTGAATCAACAGGCCTAGGTGATGGACAGTCGTAAACAGAGTCTAATGAGAGATGGGACTCATTGATTGCTGACCTCTGCTCAAGTTCCCCTATACTTGGTTGCTTCACAACTAAACTAGATTCACCTGACTCCAATGCTACACTTGAAAATTCAACATGTTCCTGTTCTGCAACAGTGTTGCCTTGCATTTTGGAACCAGTGTAGGTTTTCTCATACTGCTGTAGGATTTCTGACTCTGTGGTCCTAAGCATTGATTTAATTTTCCGCCTCTTTGACCAGCGTGAAGTCATTGTGCAATTGCAAGTGGCGCAAGTTGTTTGCAGAAATAAAATAAAATGAAATCAAAAATGTTGTTTTGCTTACTTGGTGTGCAATAGTGATCTGTAAAAGAACAGAAAAGACAAAAATCTCTGTTAAAAACAGCAATTAAAATTCACAATCATACAGTGTGACTGTACTTTATACATATGTACTCAGGTAAGCAATCGGTTATTAAAAATATAAAAACAAAGAAAGTTTCATATAAACAACATAATATACAAATTAAAAATGCAGTGGTTTATTCTTTTCAGCTACAGTTGATGTAATAGTAGCATTCAAGAAATAAATGTAAAATATAAAAAACGCAACACACTTTAATGTAGGTCTATAAAATATACAATTCTCATTAAAGCTAATGAATTACGCCCCATTAACTGGACTCCCCCGCCCCCTCAGATCACCATAAATGTTAAAGGGATTTTAATGCTAAAATATGCTATTTTTTATGCTGCACTTTCTTCCTATAGTGAATATCAAGCTACAATATATCTGTTTGTCACCTCAAATGTTTCAGTGGTAGAACTTTTGCCTTGCGTGTCAGAGGTCCGGGTTTGGGTTTTAACCCACACTCGTATGTTTTTTTTAAATGTATTTATCAAAACTGATTATGTTTATCAGTTGTTGAATATCAGACAGGGATACGTTTGTGTATATGTATGTTTAGTAATTTCACCGGAACGAATAGACCGTCTGGTCTCCACAACGGATTGAAGCGCGTGTCCGAGTGCAGACCTTATACAGTGCAGACTGTACACAGCATCCGGGCCACTGATCGCAGCGACAACAAACACTTTGATCACTTGATAAAAAAATAATAAAAAATAAAACATTTCAACTCTAGATCGCCTCTTATTAAATTAAACTTATTGTACTAACGTACAATTGATGCTCAGCTAAATAACTGGAGATGTTGTATTTATTTGTATTGGTACATTCGTGCCACAAGATGTTTCTATTAAGAAGTACCAGTACGTGGGCTACGCTCGCCGCGGTCACTGTTGGTAGCGCTAGGTGGAGCACTATGCTAGCGTTGGTTTGGCGGTCAGAAGAAATAACGGTGCTGTGTTAACAGATTTTTACGACACTTATCAATGGGTACAGACACGTATTTTGAGCTAGCTATCATAGACTGTCATAGACTCATCAGTAGACTCATCGATAGACTGGACTCGGAGGTTTTGCTAACTTTATAACATATAAGACAACCACAAAGTACTTTTGGCAGATTTTGACATATTGGTAAAACAAAAATCAATTTCAGTGACTGCAGCACTGCGTCGGTTACTACACTAACCATCAAGTTAAAAATCAGCCTAGTATTTGATTTAGTACAAGTCATTCATATCGAACATTAAGCAAGCTTACCTGTACGCTAGAGCTGTAGTCAAGTCCGGCTTTGTCGAGTCCAAGTCAAGTCCAAGTCCAGGACTAGTCGAGACCGAGTCAAGACCGAGTCCAAAGAGGTTCGAGTCCAAGTCAAGTCCAAGTCCAAAAGTTTCGAGTCCAAGTCCAAGACCGAGTCTAAATGAAAGGAAAAAGGGTCCTCTTCAAGACCACACACTTAACTACTGATAATGTTTGTGATGCGAGAGAAAGCATATCTCCTATTCTAAGAAAATAATTTGACATTATTATTTGTAATGATCAAAAAGCATGTGCAAAGTAACAACTCTGTAGGACAGGGGTCTCCTAACTAGATCCTGAAGGGCCAATGTCCTAAAAAGTTTAGCTCCAACTGGCCTTAAAACACCTGGAAGATTAGTGTGTCTAGTAAGAGCTTGATTAGGTTCAAGTGTGTTTAATTAGGGTTAAAGCTAACAGGGGCGTTAAACAAGATCCTGGGCCCTATGCATAGGCAGTCCTGATGGGCCCCCATGGCCCCCACCCATGAAAATATCCAGGTAAAAAATATATATTTCAGATTCATACTTTTCAAGGGCCCTCTCTTCCTTTGGGGCCCTGGTAATGAGTACTGGTTTTACCCCCAGTCCGACCCTGGGAGCTAAACTTGGATAAACAAACAAAGTTTGGAACTGTAAGGTCAAATAATTTTTATGTACTTTATTTTTTGTTGACATTATATCTGTGGTCAAAAATGTATATGACTGATGCCTTGGCACAGTGCACAGACACACGCAAAGCTCGGGATATGACAAATGCGTGCAGCAAGGCTAGAATGCACTGTAAAAAATTTCTTGTTGTTTTTACAAAAACTTTTTGGCAGCTGTGGTTGCCAGAATAATTTTGTAAAAATACAGAAAACTGTAAACACATTTACGTCAAAAACTGTTAATTTTACAATATAAAGCTGTAATTTACAAACAAGAAAATGTGAATATAAACCAGTAAATTCAACAACACACAAAATTAAATCTGTTTTGTACCTTGAAAATACTGACAACCACCATAATAATAAAGATGGTACTGTATAAGAGAAAGCCACATGAAGTATCAAAGCTCATCACAAGTAGCTTCACCACAAACAGAAGTATATATTAACATATAGAAGGTGCACATTTATGGAAACACAAAACACCATCATGGTAACACACGTGATACTTAAATAATGCAAAAAACTTTCATTAAGCAACAGAAGATGTAACATAAAGCTCAAATGTACATAACTGATAACAAGAACTATTTAAAAACATGATTATTTAAACAAAATACTTTCAAACGTGGAGTGTCACGCAGTGAATTCTGGGAATATCAGTTTACAGTTTTAGACTGTAAATTATACATTGATTTGTTCTTTTTTTACTTCTAAAAGCTGTATCATTAACAGAATTTTACTGTAAATTTACATTAAATGCTTTGTTAGATCTTTTACAGTTTTTCCCTGTATATAGTACGGGAACTTACTGTTAACCTATTATCAGTTTTTTTTCGTAGCGTTTTTACAAAATTTTACAGTTAAAATTACACTTATTTTTTACAGTGTGGATATGTTTGGCTCTACTGGACATGCGCACATAAATACAGCGAAATTTTTGTCATACTGTGCTTGTGCTTGCATAGACTAGTCGAGCTCTGTCAGAAACAATCGACTACTCCAGCATGCATTAACCATAATGCATACAAAGTGTTTGCAAGTACGACGTGAATTTTAGAATTGCAATATTGCGTGGAGCTGTTACTATATGACCTTATCTATGTTACAAGTAAAAATAAAATATGTAATGTAATAGTTAGGGTTGTGCCTGAAGCCGAATACCTTATTCGGAATGGCACGGATAATGGCTTAAAAAACGAATAACGCTCAAGGAATAATTCTGCCTGAATACTCGGCTGAAGCTGACACAGTCTGGTGTTTGCTAGATAACAGGTGAGCCAGGGCATCAGCGCCAGAAGTGAATGAATGTAAACTTTATGAGTGAAAAGAGAGCAAATCAAACACAGCATTGTTGTCGCCTCTCTGTTTATCTCTCAGAAATCAGAGCGTTGCAAGAGTAATTTTACCTATAATAATACATCATAGCTACACGTTATATTATTTGTATATATTTAAAAGGCAAATATTGAAAGCTTAGGCTACCATGATACGAATGAATGGAATAAGCACAGCGCGCTCACAAATCAAACAGCCGCGCTGCGCGTCTCAGTCTCTCAAAAACCAAATCAGTTCTTTCTCAAGAGTAGGCTAATGATCAGCTTAGATACGGATACATTGTCTACTTGTCCTACATGTTTGCATCTTTACCTTTTGCTGGTTTGCGCGGAACACACACATCTGTTTAGTGAAGTTCATTAACATTAAGACTCGCTTAAAGTGTTCTGCGTAATCAAAATGTGTGCATTGAATGGATTCAGTCGTGTTCAAATGATCACTAAACGTTTGTCATGACTCTCTGCTTGCATGATAAATATTATTTTAGAAATTAATAATTATTTCAGTTTAACACGACATACTTGTTCAGTGATAACTACGAAAATATATAAAAAGTCATAACAGTCTTATCAAGTAACTGTACGATGTTGTATCCGAATGCAGATAGGAAAAATTTTGTGATTGTTACAGATACAAATACTGGCTGTTACATGAAAATGTAAATATGTAATGTCATATATATAGTTTTTAAAATTTACATATGTAATTGTTGCATAAGGCTATACATTAATACGCGTTTATTGATTAAAAAAAAGGCTATCTAGGTGTAGACGTAAATAAAACACAATCTAACAGGTAGAAAATTAAATTAGAAACATCTAAACTTTTCAGGTCGCAGTAAGTGCACCACTGGTCATGCACATCCTTTCCCGGAACAATACTGAAAGCTAAGGCAAGATGGAGAAACAGATGATCATAGTTGTACAAGGATAGCCATTTTTTAAATGAATCTATTAGCAGAGCTACTGCAAGTGATTTTAAGTGCTGGAATTCCATTTATTCTTTGCTGAAACTTCTGCGTCATCATGAAGAGCGGGTCATGGTTGCCCAGCAACAGCAGACGCCACTGGAGCGCAAGCGCAGGCTACAGTGCTTCGGAAATAAGGAGAGCGGCGCGCCTAGCGTTTTCCACACGTTTTCAGTCGCGACATCATGCAAATGTGGTTTTGTATTGAAGGAGAAATGTTTTATTTTATTTTTTTGCTGGACTCGTTCGAGACCAACTAGAAGACTTGGCGAGTCCAATGGCCAAGTCCGAGACAAGTCCGAGTGCAAATTCAACGAGTCCGAGACAAGTCCGAGACGACAGAAAAATGTCTCAAGACCGGACTCGAGTACTACAGCCCTACTGTACGCTTGTGCCAAGGGTCCAGAAATGAGCTGTGTCCGGTGCAGTACGTTGGGTATACCTCCCGTTGATCTCCCGGTCAACCAAAAATCGATGGATTTTCAATCATATTTTCCGGTCAACTATATTTCAATGACTTTTCAACAACCGTTTATGATTTCTCTTGAAATGTCTCTTCAGAGAAATAAGTCTAAAAAAGTAAATGTTAGGTTAACATTACATTAAACAATGGGATTGACTAGATGGAATAGATGGAGAATGTTACAATAATTTGTCACAGTTTTAGAAACTATCTCAAGAGTGAGATGAGTGTGTATGAGTTCAGTGGCTTGTGTAATAATGTTGTGAGTGGTGCAGAGTTTTAAGCATACCTTTGTTCTTGAGCTCCCTCAAAACATCCATGCTGTTGGAATACATAGCTAAGTGATATTTAAAGTGTTCCAAAGTGGGGAGAAAAAACAGCCTTTTTAAAAGAATGCTGTGGAATTTGTATTAAATATCACATTTCAGCAAATAATCCAAGTCAAAAGACTAACTGATTACATTACTTCTTTACTAACTTCCATGAGTCTTAACTAAAATTACCTGTTCCTCACTTTCTGAAAACAGTCTTATATTTTTCCTCTTTCCCTTTTAATGTTCAGGGCTTTTCCATGTCAGTGTACTTCCTCATATGTTAAATCAAAAGTTGTCTATCATCTGCAGGCAGATAAGGCTTTATATTAGACATGGGGCTGGGCAATATGGTCAAATAAATCATTACAATAACATTTTACGAATCAGTCGACATTGATAATCATGCGTGGGAAACAGGACCTTTATTTTGGTATGCCGATGTGACGTCATAGGCAGCGCCACGCTCCGGCTCTGTTATGATTCGGCTGAAGAAGGTTTTAATCACTTTGTGTTTAAATCCACGGAAAAGCGAATGTTTTTCAAGGTAAACTGAAATGCTTTATCCGATGTTAATTTGTGTAATTTCTCGTGAGTTAATGAATAACACGAGAAACAGAAAAAGGCGACTCGTTTCACTCCCTATTAAGTGAATCAGCTCCTCTAAGTATTTAAGTTACGTCTTAATGGGCTCGTTGCACAAGATGGCGCCCTTTAACTTCCGGGGCGCAAGTGTGTGCATACTTATTTCCGGTCATATAGAACTGTGAGGGAAGAAGTGAAGATCTGTGTCTTCGTTAGCAAAAATAAGCATGTTTAAAATAAAAAAGAATAAAGTCGTTTATCAGCGACAGGAGAGAACATCTTCCCTACATTGCTGTGTACCTCAGTGCACTAATTCGTCTCGGTACAACAGCGCAATAAGCTTTCATTCTTTCCCTGTTGACGCTGAAGTTCGTGCCCAGTGGTTAACGAAAATCCGTAGGGATCACTTCAGTCCTACAAAAAATACTAGAGTGTGTAGTGTTCATTTCTGTGGAGCTAATTTTGTTTTGACGCCTGGGGGACTGAGAAAACTTAAAAGGGGAGTTATTCCCTCTCTTTTTGCATGGAACAACTATACTCTTCCCACACCGAGAGAGAATGTTTGGGATCGTCGACCAAGATGCTCCGTCCCAGAAGAGACGTCTCCGCCTGAATCTGAGATGAGTGAACCACAAACGGCACCTGATCATGACTACCCTGTCACTCCAGCAACATCAGTAATGGCAGGTGAAATGGCAATGAGTTATGACGAACTGAAGAGGAAATTGGAAGATCTACAATATCAGTTGGAAACTGTACAGTTACAGTCCCGTTTTGGTTTACACCGCATCGCTGGATCAGACGACAATATTCGTTTTTACACGAGGTTGGTAATGTTGTTAGAACAGCATAACATTCACATGTTTTCTCTTTATATTGTCCTTTTTATCTATTACCGTGAGTCTGCGTTTATAGCTCTTATGTTCTATTAAAATGTGTGTGAGAGATCTCTCTTTGCACGCAAACAATCCGCTCATACACACTCTCTCTCTCTCTCTCTGCACGTGCGCGCGCACACACACACTCTGTCACACAAACCCCTTGTAGACACACTCGCTCTCTGCACGCACACACACACACACTCACTGTCTCTTACTCACACAATTCTGTCACAAACATGCACACTAATAAAAAAAAACAGTTATCTCAATAGAATGGAAGGAATATACATGTCATTATTTTCATGATAATTAACCTTGTCTTATAATAATATTATACTTAGGTTTGCTTCTTACAAGCATTTCTTGGCCTTTTGGAAATTGGTGGAGCCTGCTGCAAAAAGTAGGATGGTGCGAATTACCAGGGCAAGGGCTGCCTCTGACAGCTTTGATGAGCTGACCCAAACAAAAACAACGGTATGTAAGTAAATAGTAAATAATTTACAATAAGGTTTAGTGGTACAGTGTAATCACAAATGAATCTGTATCTAAACTCTCTTTATTAATTTTTCACAGAAACTTGCACCAATAGATGAGCTGCTGCTTTTTCTGATGCACTTGTCTGTGGGTCTGCCTCTCAGGGATCTAGCAGAGCGCTTTGGTGTTCATCGGACCACAGCTAGCCGAATCATTGTGACTTGGACACACTTTCTGTACAATCTACTTGGTTCAATTCGCCTGTGGATACCAAAAGAAGTCGTCAGAGCTCTCTTACCACCAGAGTTTGCAGACTTCCCTGACACTCAAGTGGTGCTGGACTGCACTGAATTGTACTGCCAAACACCCTCCTCTCTACTACTTCAGAGTGAGGTGTTTTCGAATTACAAATCACACAGTACATTGAAGGCGATGATTGGCATTGCACCACATGGTGCCATTACCTTTGTTTCAGTGCTGTATGCAGGCTCTATGAGTGACCGGGAGATTTTCAAACTTTCAGGAATTATTAAATGCCTCACACCAGACATGGCCATTATGGTTGACAAGGGCTTTTTGGTAGATGATCTCGTTCCTTGCAAGGTTTACCGACCTGCTTATCGGTCAAAGAATTCCCAGATGTCCAGGCAGGATGTACAACAGACCCAATCCATTGCCCGGCTGCGAGTACATGTTGAGAGATGCATCCGGAGGGTGAAGGAGAACAAACTGTTTGACAAACCCATACCATTGTCAATATGTGGCAGCATTGACCAGCTGTTTAGTGTAGCTTGCTTTCTGGTCAACTACCAGAATGGACCGCTGGTGAAGTCATGGTCAGTTAAATGCTGAATGTCAGAAGAAAAGGTAATGCTAGTGTTGAAAAGATATGTATGCTCATTTTAAATCAGCTTTGTATTGCTAGAATGTTCACTGAATTGCAATTATAAATAAATGAGGTGTCTTCTGCAGCTAACTAGAAGAGAGTTTTAACAGTATGTAAATGAACATTCTAACAAAATAGAGCTGTTTGAAAATTGCCAACTTGTAAATTAAACCCTCATATTACCTTTTATTTTACATTCAGCTTCCTTAAACTGCCCTGCTCCTGGAGAGGTACTTTCCTGCAGACTTCAGCTCCAACCCAAATCAAACACTTCTGCCTTTAAATTTCAAGTAACTGTGAACGCCTTAATTAGCTGCTTCAGGTGTTTGATTGGGGTTGGAGCTGAAATAAGCAGGACAGTAGCTCTCCAATTGTACATTAACATCTCGGAATTAATTGAGTTTTTAATCAACCTGTATAATCCATGTGTATTCAAAAACAACCCTGCCCCTTAAATCAAAATGCAACACTTCAAAACTTTGTAATATACTATGAAATTTTTAATGTCATTAAGAAATCTCCAAAGTATTTACATTTTCATAGTTTGACTATTCAAAAGTGACTGTACATGTGATTAAAACAACTAATGTTCAATGATGTACTGTACAATTACCTGTGTAATACTCACATGTAAAAATAAAAAAAGAAGTAGTCTCCTTTCTCTCTAATGATTCTGGCTACTTCATTGTCTTGATATATTCTCTGAATTAACATGTCATCCTCTGCAAAAACAACAAAGTCACACCACACCATTCCAGTAATCAAGAGCTGGCCTTGGACCTGCCAGTAGTAGCTGTGCTGTGATTTTAGTTGCATGGTACCACTGTGTAACTTTAAATAGCTGCAGTCAACATAGCTTTTTGCATTTGGGCACTTTATTTCAAGCAGGCCAAATGGGGGTCTTTCAGTTGGGTCAAAAATGACACCATCAGGTGATGACCCTAACCAGGGGACATCTGGGTGGATGACAAACCCACAAGGCCAGAAATTTGTGTTTTTTGTTCTGCAATACTCCTGAATTGCTACAGGCTCCAGTGCTAGGCCCCTTTTCATTGCTGCTGTTTGTGCTGTTCCTCTCCGAATTCGTTCAGCAAGGTGTTCTGAGGAGCTCTGGCCGCGGACATGGCACACCTCCCTGAAGCGCGAAGAGGTGATCCGTGGCTTTCTAACTCTGTACCACTCCACAGAGTCACTCTGTTTCCTTGTGGCAGCTTCTATTCTCCTGGCCATGTCCAACGTAGTCTCCAGTGACTGCAGATGTAGTTGCTGTTGGTGACTGCAAACAAACTGGCAGCTGGTGGGCTCAAGCCTGTAACCATCTAAAGGTAGGAGTGGTGGAGGAGGGCAATCTGGGTGGTAAATTACTGTCCGGCTCACTGGCACTGGATGGTGAAAGGAGATGGGGCTGCCTTCTTGGACTTTTCCAAGAGCAGAATCAACTAGTGCGATGTTAGCATTTATAGACAAGGTAGTAATGAGTGGTGCAATGTCTGTTGAAAAGTCCTTGTAAATTTCTGACACTTTAAGCACGTCTTGATCAGGCAAATCTCCTTGCACTGCTTTGTAAAGTGTGCTCCTGTGAAGAAAGGATTTACATTATATATATATATATATAGCGATTGAAGCAGCAATTAATTAAATTTTAAGGAATCAAAATTCAATTGATCCTTCAGCATATAAGATGTCCCTGTACTATTTAAACACACTAAGTTTCAAATTCTGCAAAATATAATTTGTTGAAAAAATAATTCTAATTCCTCCAAAATGTGATACACACCACCCCCCTTACCTTACACCATCAGCAACAGTCCTCTGCTTTGGCTTGGTAGATATTACCACCATATCACCGACTCTACCTGGTTTCACACCCTGAGAATTATTAAATTATTATGAAATATGTCTAATGAAAAGTTAAAAAGTTTTGTTTTTAATGATCAGAGGCTTACCATAGTTCTTGGCTTGTGCCAGCGTTGTTCTGTCTCAGTGCAACTCAGAACGGGGGGGACTGCCGTAAGGTTCAGTTGGGAATAGTGCGCAGTTTGGTAAAGAAGTGCAACAGTATGATTGCACAGTGCTGTTCCAGCCACACATGAACACTCAGCATTGCACATCTCAACAGGGGATGAATCCACAAAGACGATCTTCAAAAAAACAAACATTTATTTATTGTAACGTTACAGTTATACAATGACAAGTTGTCATCTCAAATTATTTGCAGAACAAAACCAAGGATGAGCAAGTTGAGAAGTGGCTGATCAGAATGTGTTAAATGGTCATGAAAGCAGACTGAGCCTTGTCCAAGTAGTCACAGTCTCATCTTGCTCTTGCTTAGTGGCCTAGATTCACAGACAGGGCTTAGATTAAACCAGGTCTAAACCTCAGTTAAATTAAAAAAAATTAAGTAGCTTTTATAAACGTGGCTTAGAGAGGGAAAAAACAATTACTGAGGTGCATCTTGAGACAAAACAATGGCACTGACATATTTTAAGATATGTCTGCAAATTGCTTTCAGTTAAGACAGATTAAACATGAATTTTAGTCTGGGAATAGGCTTAAGCCTTTTCTGTGAAACCAGGCAAATATTTAAAAATGTTTGTAAAACAATGAACACTGAACACTGAACAGGTTCAGGCTGAACAAACTTCTCTGAACAGTGAACATTAGCTGTCACAACCACATTCGGGGTTTCCATGAGAGCTAAATAAATATTTTGAATTCTGGCAAAGAGATTTTTTTCTGAGATTTTATTGCTACAGTTAAATGAAACCTATAAACTATCTTGCTTGCTTATGTTAGAAACCTGTTTCAGGTGCTAACATTACCGTCATCTACCTAGTTGATTTAGATTTCCAGTGTATGAACAGGTTCCTTAACAAGAATATATAGCTATACAGAATCTAGAATAAGGCTCATAAAAACCCCAGAACACAGCTGAGACATTTAACTGACTCTAAGGTTGTGTGGTTTCTCATTTTTCTTCATAGATCTGTAGCAAGTAGCCCTGACGCTCACTCTTCCTGTGTGATCTTTGTTTGATACTAAAAACAATGTCATGACATCGTTAGCACATTTAGACTAAAACACTGTGTAAATAGTGAAATTACCTAGCTAGTTATTTAGACTAATATCTATATAACTGGCTGTTGCAGTTAGCTAGGCTATAACTATTTACCAGTTTTATTTCTGCAGTGTTCACTTACCTTCGTAGTTATCGATGTAACTGGATACATACATTTTAAACCCCTTCTCACGCTTACTTCTTGGTGCAGAAGAGGAGGCTTGAATGATGCGGTGGACATCGTTAATAGTAATATTTGGCAGATCTTGCAAACACCTTGTGTAAAACGCCATTTTCTGCAGTAAATAACAAGACCCGCGAAACCGGAAATATCTACGCACACACTCGCTAGACCGGAAATCCAAGATGGCGGAGATATGCAACTAGCCCATTTGCTCTGTTGGAAAATATGTGACGTCATTATGTTGTGACTGACGAGATGAAATTTCTCTACTAGTCTTCTCCCCTGGCGTGATTGTTACTGTTTTATACTTGTACTTTGATGTTTAATAAAAATAAATAAATAATAATAAAAAAATCTCTGTACTGTTTAGGCTATGTGTTGTAGCCATTAAAGAAAACATATTTGGTTTCATATTTGTTTAAATATTATAGGCTAATGTAATTTTTTTATTTATTTAACCAATGTTTATTATGAAAGTGAGCATGCAGCATGAGAAAGATATGATACATCATGCGCAATAGCCTATGAGACATGGAGTGGGTAAGACATGATTTTGACCACTTTGAGTTTTGTTTTGTAGAAAGTTTTGTTAAAAGATTTTCGTTTTGTATAAATTGTATCTTAATTTTGATCAATATTTTATCAACCCATTGCCTGTATTTAATAAACAAGCAAATATATTAGCAGACAATGTAATAAGGTGCCGGTGTTCTGTCGATTTGTCCTACGCTGTCAGATTTTCCTACCTCCCACCAAAACAGTGGGTAGTACAATTCCACAACGAAAATTCTACTGTAAAGTTATGGTTTATTAATGTCTACACCTACCACAACCCAAATCATACCCTTACAGTACTGCAAATACAGTAATTATGTGTTATATTCGCGGTTGTAGCTAAAAGGGATACAGTTACAGGAAACCAACAATAAATATTATTTTCTACCAATAAGATTGCGTTTTTATTAAAGTCTACACCTACCCCAGTCCTAAACCTACCCTTACAGTAATGCAGATACATTAAATCTCGTCGTTTAGCATGAGACAAAGGACGCGATATTGATGTGCGCGTGCGCAGTAAACCCGCGTAGGAAAATCTGACAGGGTAGGATAAAATGTCAGGACACCGGCACATCACTTGTATTGCACGTGAACTGGAGGGCGCAGAAACTCAGCTTGTGCCTCACAGACAGTTTTGAGAAATATAGGCTATCTATTATAGAAAGCTTAAAAATGTCTACTTTTAAACGAAAATATTCAAAACGAAAAGAAATAGGCTACTCTCTGAATATGTAGGCCTAATCCATATGAAATGTGCATTTCTCTCTGGCGTTCATGGCGAGTCCGCATCGTCTTTGCAGCGACACAGAAAACACCATTTTATTAATAAACAATTAAATGTCTCCTTGCTATTTTTGACAAATTCATAATCATTTCTTTGTGGCAAAATTATGCATGCGGTCGTGCGCTTGAGAGCGGCTAGTAAACGCCCATTATTCTGATCGGAACAAAGCATGACAAATTCTACATTTATTTCATTTTCTCCATAGAAATGAGAGGCCAAGTCACAAGTCAAATAATTTTTTTATTTACAATAATAGTGATTGTCGGAAGAGATGGCTTCCCTTGGCTTCAGGGAGAAAACGCCACTGAGAACGGGGATGGTCATGACATCCTTTGTTTGAGAAGAATTCCCATCACTATTTTTACTTTTCATAACTGTGTTACCCGAAAAAAAGTCAGAAATACGTTTCTGCTGCTTATTGCTAGCCATGACCAAACAAGTGTGAGGTGACGGAAGCATTCCTGAGGAGGCTAGGTTAGTCTTTTATCAACGAAATATTACAATAATTAATCATTAGTTTATATCTTATACACTATATCTTAATCCCACATTAAACACAATGTTATGTCTGTTTTTTTTTTTCACGTTTTTAAGTACAATATTAGGTTAGTCCACAGCCCCCCACCAGGGGCAGCCCCCGCAGCACCCCCCTTCCCGCGCCATTGCTTATTGTGAAGCACGTTAAAGCTGCTGCTTCTGATGTTTGTGTGTGACTGATTGTTGTGTAGTGTTCAGAACTTTAAAAGATTGCTATTATATAATATTAATTACTATTTACTATATTTAGTTGTAGTATGATGTTATAATTGTTCTCGTTAAGATGCTTTGTTAATGTTTTAATCATTAACTCGCTCTGACTGACTCTCTTTCTAGGGATCTGATTGAGATGGACCTAAGCCCCTCTCACATTTCTCTGATTTAATGTTGGGCTGAGAAAGGGTAATCGATTAATTGTCAATAAGAGATGAGATCGATTAAAGCTGTCGATGGTCAGGACCTGGTAAGGACTCTAGCTGCTGCATTTTGGACTACCTGTAGCTTGTTTATTGAAGAAGCAGGACAACCACCTAGAAGTGCATTACAATAGTCCAGTCTAGAGGTCATGAATGCATGAACTAGCTTTTCTGCATCAGAAACAGATAACATGTTTCGTAGCTTGGCAATGTTTCTAAGATGGAAGAATGCAGTTTTTGTAACCTGGGAAATATGATTTTCAAAAGACAAATTGCTGTCTAATATAACACCCAGATTTCTGACTGTAGAGGAAGTAACAGTACATCCGTCTAGTTGCAGATTGTAATCTACAAGATTCTGTGTAGTGTTTTTTGGTCCAATAATTAATATCTCTGTCTTATCCGAATTTAATTGGAGAAAATTATTTGTCATCCAATCTTCTACAACACACTCTGTTAGCTTAGATAATTGGGAAGTTTCATCTGGTCTCGTTGAGATATATAGCTGAGTATCATCAGCATAACAGTGGAAGCTAATTCCGTATTTTCTAATAATATTACCAAGGGGCAACATGTATATTGAAAATAGAAGGGGACCTAGGATGGATCCTTGTGGCACTCCATATTTTACTGATGATAAATGAGATGACTCCCCATTTAAGTAAACAAAATGGTAGCGATCGGACAGGTAGGATCTAAACCATCTTAGAGCCTGCCCTTGAATACCTGTATAGTTTTGTAATCGATCTATGAGTATGTCATGATCTATGGTGTCGAACGCAGCACTAAGATCAAGTAAGACTAGAAATGAGATGCAGCCTTGATCTGACGCAAGGAGCAGGTCATTTGTAATTTTAACAAGTGCAGTTTCTGTGCTATGGTGGGGCCTGAAACCTGACTGAAATTCTTCATACAGATCATTTTTATGTAGGAAGGTGCTCAATTGAGCAGACACAACTTTTTCTAAAATTTTAGACATAAATGGAAGATTTGAAATAGGCCTATAATTTGCCAGTACACTAGGATCTAGTTTTGGTTTCTTAATAAGAGGCTTGATAACCGCCAGCTTGAATGGTTTTGGGACGTGTCCTAAAGTTAACGACGAGTTTATGATATTGAGAAGCGGTTCTTCGGCTACAGGTAACAGCTCTTTCAGTAATTTAGTGGGTACAGGATCTAATAAACATGTTGTTGGTTTAGATACAGTGATAAGTTTATTTAGCTCTTCCTGGCCTATGGTTGTAAAACACTGCAGTTTATCTTTGGGTGCGATGGATGAAACTGAAGTGTTAGACGCTGTAGAATCTACATTCGCTATTGTATTTCTAATGTTATCTATTTTATCAGTGAAGAAATTCATAAAGTCATTACTATTTAACGTTGGTGGGTTATTTAAATCAGGTGGCGTCTGGTAATTTGTTAACTTAGCTACTGTGCTAAATGAAAAACTTGGATTGTTTTGGTTATTTTCAATGAGTTTGTGTATATGCTCTGCCCTAGCAGTTTTTAGAGCCTGTCTATAGCTGGACATACTGTTTTTCCATGCAATCCTAAAAACTTCTAAGTTAGTTTTTCTCCATTTGCGTTCAAGACTACGAGTTTCTTTCTTGAGAGAGTGAGTATTACTGTTATACCATGGTACAGTACGTTTTTCTCTAACTTTTTTCAATTTGATGGGGGCAACAGCTTCTAATGTATTAGAGAAAATAGTGCCCATGTTATCAGTAATTTCGTCTAATTCGTGTGTATTTTTGGGTACAATTAGCAGTTGAGATAGATCAGGCAGGTTATTTGCGAATCTTTCTTTGGTGGCTGGAACAATAGTTCTGCCCAGACGGTAACGCTGAGACATATAGTTAATATCAGTGATACGCAGCATGCACGATACAAGGAAATGGTCTGTAATAACTTTGAGGTACAATATCTATAGCAGTAAGATCGATTCCATGCGATATAATTAAATCTAGTGTATGATTAAAACGATGAGTGGGCCCGGTGACATTTTGCTTGACTCCAAAGGAGTTTATTAGGTTAGTAAACGCAAGTCCTAATGTATCATTTGCATTATCAACGTGAATATTAAAATCTCCCATGATTAGCGCCTTATCAACTGTAACTAGAAGGTCTGAGAGGAAATCTGCAAATTCTTTTAGGAATTCTGTATACGGCCCTGGTGGTCTATACACAGTAGCCAGAGCAAGAGATACATTAGATTTCTTTTGCATGTCTGACAGAGTAACATTTAGCAGAAGTATTTCAAAAGAGTTAAACCTGTATCCTGTTTTCTGGGTAACATTGAGAATATCACTATATAACAGTAGTTTGGTGGAGTCGACTCATTTAGACCAAAATAATCATTTGGTTTTAGCCAGGTTTCAGTCAAGCAGAGTACATCAAAACTATTATCTGTGATCATTTCATTTGCAATAACTGCTTTTGGTGTGAGTGATCTAATATTTATGAGCCCAAACTTTAAAAAGTGTTTTTGTTCATTTACTTTACATTTTTCTGGTTTAATTACGATAAGATTTTTTCTAGATCCTACATTATATTCATATTTTGACCTCACTATTCGGGGAACAGACACAGTCTTAATCATTTTTACAGCGTACTTTTATCATTTAAGTGGGTGGAACAAAACTCATCGTAATAGTTATTTGAGAATTGTCTTACTAGTCACTCAACACGTGCGAGAGTCTAATCGATTAGTTCTCAGTTAGAGATGTGATAGGTTAAAGCTGTGGACGGTCAGTTAACTGATTTAATGTTGGGTTACTGTGGGCCTCATGATAACTCAACACGTGTGAGCATTATAATATTAAAAAACATTATTATTTAATGATAGATATTTAGTAATTAGAATTAAAACTTGGTTAAAATGTTTGAATGCATGGATATTTTAACTGAACTTGGCTGGTGGTAGTGCTTTGTTGGACATTCAGTGTTTCTGTAAAAAAAAAAAAAAAAGGGAAAATAATACTTATAAGCAGTGCTTTAAGTGGCCCAAAAGAGGTGCCGGTACTCTATTATATATATATGTTTTTTTTTATGACTCCCCTCATCCCCATTGTAAAAATTAAAAAAACATAAAAAACAAATGACATTTGTAACAGTGAGTAAATCAGACCTTAACTCTAATGAGCTTAAACTTATTTTTGTACACAGTGCCCGAACTGTCAACACTCCTGTACGCGTGCATCACTGACTGTCCTCATCGCAGCTGCAGCTGCAGCAACTTGCGCTCTCTCTCTTCATCAAGCTTTAAAACAAAAAGGGGACAAAACGGTCGTATTGTCTTTGTGCATATGGATTAATTAGATAAATAAATATCTAAATTCGTGCCTAGCCGCCTACGGTATTTTTTTAGAACTTGGAGAAAAGATGCTGCAGCCAATGAGCAGCCGGCGGGGGCTGGTTGCAGGACGACTCAACCTCCGCAGACAGTTTTTAATGTTTATCAGACAATAACTACTCAAGATTTTGCAATTAGGGCCAGATTCGGGATTCTGGACAACAGTTTAGATTTCGGGACTGTCCCGAATTTTTCGGGATGTCTGGTCACCCTTCCTGAAAGAGCTGCTGCATTACTTCATTAGCCTGCTTCTGACCTGCAGCGATATCCCAGATAGCACACGTACGTCGCGGAGACGTCTGCTGAAGAGCGCATCATCTGATAAACATCGGATTCCTTTTTTATAGTCGTATTTTGATCGTCTGTAGATCGTCTGTTTGAGCTGTTAAATTAAACGTCTACCCTACCTCTAAATGACATCTATACGACGTATCTTTATCACCCGAAATATGCCGGCATGTCCGTCGAGAACTGGAAGCTGCTATACTTGATTAATTTAAAGGGAAATACTTGAAGAAATAACGATCATTTAAAATCCATGTTCTGTGATTTGCTCTTAGTACAAGAACGTATATAGCATGTTTAAAAGCAAACATCACATTATTTTGTAGACATACATTTATTTATTAAATGTATTATATTCCATTGATGTTTTCAAGGAGACACAAACACTTTTTCTTTACTTATGTGCACAGAATGACACTGTGCGCTTTCGTTAACATTAATGTCTAAATGATCAGACAAAAGGTGACATACTTTACTGGAAACAAACAAGAACAAAAGCACAAAAAAATGTTTTAACAACGTAATCCATCATGCACTTTTAAATCGGTTTGTCCAACTGTCCCTGTTAATGAAGATAAACGCGTGTGGAAGTTATTTTGTACAGCGTGTTAAGATCATTGACTGTAGGTTTTAAGTGTTCAACATTTCAAGATTAGTGATTGTACTTAACACACACACACATATATATATATATATATATATATATATATATATATATATATATATATGTTGAGCAAGTTACTCCAAATAAAGTAACTATGATTATTTTGTACTTCAAGTGTAATAACATTACTGTACTATTTACACACTTGTAAATGTTAAACTTGAGATGTTTGTTAAATTCACTATTGTTTTAGACAAATGTTCAATAGTCTATACAGTATTTAATGCAATTACTGTACATCCTGCCTATAAGTGAACTCCAGAATAATTCTGAGCAATACTCTACTCAATAATTAGTCCCATCAACACTTACCGGTCTACATAACTATATAACTTCCTGGAAAGTTCA
The DNA here is from genome assembly GCF_003368295.1 of Carassius auratus. Taxonomy (NCBI): domain Eukaryota; kingdom Metazoa; phylum Chordata; class Actinopteri; order Cypriniformes; family Cyprinidae; genus Carassius; species Carassius auratus. Next base: position 158,815 of record NW_020528444.1, read on the forward strand.
GCTTTAAGCCTTCTCAAACACTACTGAACCTGCTATTTGTGGTCTTCAGGAGCACTGCTGAATTACAGACAGGGCTGTTGGAGCAATGTTGAATTTGACAGAATTGATCACCCTGATTATTATAATTAAGGGGTGATTCATGGCTTTAGTTCATGTAGTTCTTTACCTTTACTGATTTTGGCATACAGCTCATGAAAACCCCAAATTCCGGATGAAATATGCTAATTTTTTGAGATAGGAATTTGGGGTTTTCATGAGCTGTATGCTAAAATCATCAGTATTAAAACAATAAAAGACCTGAAATATTTCAGTTGGTGTGCAATGAATCTAAAATATATGAAAGTTTAATTTTTATCATTACATTATGGAAATAATGAACTTTTATCACAATATGCTAATTTTTTGAGAAGGACCTATATATTAAGCCGTCTTATTGCTCTCATGGTACCGTGATGTCATACTTCGATCGGTCTGCACAGCACTGCTTCAAGTCAAACACACCTATTATCTCTTCTAGGGAAAGATCAAGTGAAGTTGCTTTTAAATAATAACCTTGAGATATATTCAATACAAATATTAAAAACATTTTAATAACTGAATGGACAAAGGTAGGCAAGACCATGCTACATTGTGAACAGTAACAAATCAGGGAAACTGTTAGGCAAGACTAAATTATTTGAGTTTGATATTGTGTAGAGATTATGTTGTGAATGGCATCTCTCTCCAGAACAAAAAACCATATTATTGGCAGTATGCAGGGTGCAGACACTGGTGATGGACTGTGAGGAGACACAGGTGTGGGACAGATCGTGACCAGGGCTGAATCTGGGTGTCTTAGGAGATCACAGGCTGGTCTGTCCTAAAGTATTGGGTGAAGAAAAGAAACAGAGTAAGAGCATTTTATGTAACAATGTTCACAAAAAGAGCATCACATCATATAAAATATATTATTATTCTTTAGCTTGGGTTAAACTAATTAATTTTACTGTGTTGGAACATTACCAGCTATGCTTATGATGTCTCTATTTGTTTCTCTGTTTCGGCTGGGATCTTCATCCCGTGGTAACTAGGATTTACACAAGCTCCAGTCTGGATCCAGAACACCTGAGAAGAGATGATGCTGACCCTCAGAGGACCCAGATGATGCTGACCCTGAATCAACAAACAGAACTAATAAATATTGCTACAAGTGTTACTGCATCATATAATAATTGCTGTTAATAATGTTCATTGTCTGGTTGACAACGTCTTTGATTAATTTTTCTGAAAAATCCTGTCATATGCACATAAACTGACAGTCACCACTTATAAGCTACTACTAAATATTTTAGAAACTTAATTTTCTGTAAAGTTGCTTTGTAATTATTTGTATCGTAAAAAGCGCTACACAAATAAACTTGAATTTAATTGAATTAAAAAGATACTTTAAATCTGACATTAAAAACCACCAGTAGGTGACAGCAGGTAACTGTTAATAAGTGAGTAATTAAAACAGTTGATTCATTCAGGAACAAAAAGCCTTCATGTTGCTTAGACACGCAAAACAGCACTGTGGCTTTGTTTGGAATTATTTTTTTGGTGAAATAGTGCAAAAACGCAAGTCTCTTAATAGAACGTATAGTTTATGAAACTGTTGTAAAAAAAAAAATTATTACATTTATATATGGTAATTTTTTGAGGAAAAAAAAGGCACTCTGCCATGTGAAATTTACCAAAATTGATTAACTATATTTAAGAGGTATTAATATACACATGTTCTTCCCCCGATGTCTTTTAATAGACTGAATCATGCAGTGCACATTCTAAATGAACACACGTAATGCATACACTCTGTAGGTGTTTTCAATGACTACGTTTACATGCAGCCAATAACCCGTTCAAAACCGGGATATTAGCAATAACCCGGTCGTGCACGGCCATGTAAACACCGGCAAAAACCCGGATATGCTCATATCCCGGTTTTTAAAAACCGGGATATTATACCTGGGGTAGCCCTTTTCTAACCCGAATATTTGGTCTTGTAAACGCGTTTCGGCATATCCCCATCAAAATGTGTGTTCTGCGCATGTTCTATTCGCAAGGAATCTTGGTCTTTTGAGTCTTTGGATACAGGAAGAAGAATCGGAAATGACGCATATTGCGTCTTACGTCCAGACACTTACCGTGCGTCGCCGTTTACATCGGGATATTGGCGACTGATTACACATTCCATGTATACATGTATAACTCTCTCTGCTCACGCATGTAAACGGGTAATCCCGAATGTTTCAGAAACCCAAATAGTGACCTTAACCCGAATTTTAACAGCTTGTAAAGGTAGTCAATGTTTTTTTTTTTCGTTGTTAGAATATTGTTCAAGATAGCTCACTTGTCAAGGTATTACTTTACTATATCATGTTTATGTGTGCCATTTTATTTGTTCTATCTGAAGTCTCTCACAAAGAGTGAGCCTCAGCGCAAACTTGTATTGTTCAATTCACTCTGATGACGCAGGGGAAGAAAAAAAAAATCTTCGGTCTGTCCAATGATTATAAACAGTCATTAGGTCCATCAGACTGAAGTGACCAAATATATTTAAGACACATCTTATCTGAATTTAAGACATTTAAATACTTTTTAAGGCCTTATATTAGGAAAACACTATTTAAGACATTTAAAGACTTTTTGAGGACCTGCAGACACCCTGAATATAGCGGTTAAATATAGTGGTTATCAAATTGATCAGAAATATTAAAATTATTTGCAGCTTAAAACAAACTATTCACTGATCAACAACACAATCTTTAATTAATTACCTCATCCGAGTGATATAAGAGGTTCAATAGTTGAGGATGGAGGAGAGGGTCCTCACCAGGTCTGGTTTCCACAGCTGGTGCAGCCAAGGCAGAAGAAACAGGGAAACTAGAGAAAAAGAAAATGTGTGCCAGACACATCACTCATATATCAAAAGGAATAAATATAATACACAGTTAATAATAATAATAATAATAAAAAGTGTTTTACAACAAGGTGTCCACATTGAGTCTGTGGGTTGCCATTGTAAAAATCACTACATCCAACATCCACAGTAAGACAGGACTCAAGCCTGTATTAATGGTTACAGAAATAATAGAATATAATAACAATTGTTTGTTATGAAGCTATGGTAATTTTTGCATTTATCTCTATACTAAATGTGTTCAGGTTACCGTTTTTCATGATTACCAGACTTGTAGAGAAAAGTTGTTTTTTTCTTACTGTGTAGTGAAGAGGCATTCATGGTTTTACATGTGGCTACCATGACCTAAAAAATGTTTAGTACTATGGAATATGGTGAGTTTTAATGAGCAAATATAAAGAAAAGCAAAAGCTATAAAGACCCAACTCGGAGAAGCTGTCAGAATACTAAATATTTTCATATATATATATATATATTTATTTTTTTTAAGACTTAACACAGATGTTGTTTAAACAAATTTATATTTCACCCAACTTAACTTGAGCGCTTTACTGCCAAATATCCAATTTCATATAGAGAAAAAATAATTAATAAAAATTACCATTGCCACTGTGGCAAATTGTGTGGCACTGAAATATTCAGGGCAAGTGTAATGTGACACACAGAGAGAAAACAATAAATGTACACATTTCAATATTTTCATACTCTTTTAGTACTGACTGTCAAATTAAATTTAAAATGCCTAATAAATATAATAACTAATAAAATAAACAAATTTTAAAATATCTTCAACATATGGTGAAAAAAAACACCCATTAAATTTACAAATAAACAGAGGTAGCAAACAAGTAACCTTTGACATTATGTCCTTGAGGTAACCCTCACCCTAAAAAAACAAACAAACATCTGATTTAAGCAATATTAAACCATTAAACTGTAGCAATATTTATAACAACTCTAAACATGAACACATTGTGTTTCTTGTATTAAGCTCAGAAAAATAATAAAAAAAATTTAAAAATAAATATATGAATGAATGTCACGTGACCGTAGGCTACATATATGCGATGGCCGTTGTAATTTGTATCAGATGACCGTTGTGATTTCCTCAGCCTACTGTACCCTCAACATTTTTTGATTATTTTCCCCACATTAATAATCTGTAAATAGAACCAGTTGTATATATTAAGTTCCTGTTCATTCATTACATGTCTTTCTACTACTGTTGTTTTAAAAGTTAATTAGTCATCTTTAAGTTTGTTTGTAGTTTGTCGTCAGTTCGTCAAGTGGTTGGTAAGTAACATTTATTTGGATTAATCAGCCTTTTGATATCTTTACGTTTGATTATATTCGAGATAAGAATCATTATACATGTAAACACATACACTTAAATACAAACAACCTAACTTAAACTAAATACCGAAATGTTAAGGGCGCTTTTTTCCCCTCGCGAAAACAGCTGATGTACGTCATCAAATTCACTTCAACGCCATTCTGAGCGAATCCAATCATCGGTCGGGCGGGATAATCTGAAGCGCTGCCCTGCTCAATACTGATTGGCTATGGCCTATTGGTACTGAGGAATATAACGTAGAAATGTAAAATGTTGCTATACATTGCACTTGCACTGAATCTAAAATCCATCGCTCTGTACCCTCAAATAGTATACTTTTCAGGGACACCCATTTGTGATGGTCCAAAAACTAAGTGGACAATCAAATGCACTTGTATTTTACACCGCAATAACAAGTAAGATTTACACTCAGCGACTTTTCGAAATTGCTCACTAGTTTTCATTCATTCCTACAAGTTTGCTTTAGTATTGGACGTCGTAATGGGCTATCTCGGATTGATTTAGACCCACCAGCTCTGACAAATGTAAGGCAAGTCAACCATGAACAGAGGCTCCGAGCTAACGTAATAACAGCGGCCCGGATCAAGTTACACAAGCACTAAACGTATATGATGTCCAGTTAACATACACGAGGTCACAAAAAGTCCTGTTCAGTGACAACAGTTTAACAAACTCACGGTTGCGGGATTTCGTTTCAAGTTCACCTTACCAAACCATTCAGACTTCGCTTGTACCATGACGCTGATCAATTTTCTCAGTTGAATAAGGCTTTGAACCCGTGCCATGTTGTTCTTGCAGCGCGACATCAGCACCTACCATCCAATCGAATGCCTTGCTTGAAACAGAGGAAACCCAATTAAAATCTCGCGAGACACTAAGCGCCATTCAACTCTCACCTGAAGATTAGATAGACACCAAGCACGGCATTATTGTTATTGTTGCATAAGATTTCTATTTTAAATAAGTGCTGTTGTTTTTAACTTTTATCAAAGAATCCTGAAAAATGTTCACTGGTTTCAAAAGAAAATAAATAAATACATAAAACACATATACTAAGCTGCACAACTATTTCCAACACTTATAATAAATCATCATATTAGAAGGATTTCTGAAGGATCATGTGACACTGAAGACTGAAGTAATGATGCTGAAAAACCAGCTTTGCATCTCAGAACAATTATATTATATATATATATATATATATATTATATATTATATATCAAAGTATATTAAAATAAGACACCTATATTTTTAATTTCCAAAAATATTTCACAATATTACCTTTTTTCTGTGATCACATGATACTTTGGAAATCATTTTAATACGCTGATTTGATGCACACAATTGTGAAAAGATTTACATTGAATATATTTACAGTGAAAATGTATTTTCATAAAATAAACAGTCTTACGTAATACCATTTCTTTCAAACACATGAAAATCTAACCAGTACCGAACTTTTGTCTGTGTAAATGTATAATTATATGTGAACAGATCTCTTAGGTGCAACTGATGTTTTTAAAAGAACACTGTGATGAAAAGAGAATTTAATCTATGTTTAAACCTCAATTACAGAAGACTGTCAATCTCTGATTAAAATTTAGATATGTAATAGTATATTTATGTAGTCATTTTAAATTTCAGCATTTAACTATGTCCTTTGTTTAATTTGACTACAGAAAGTTATCCATTACCATCCGTCAACCAACTAAAGGTATGTACATTATGTTAATGCATATGACTTGGTAGGCCAGTAAACAAACAACAAAAAAATAGGTTTGTTTGTATTAAGGTCTTAATACTATGGCTTCAAATGAACCATCCTATTGGACACTAAGACGGAAAGCAAAGGACAAGGTGGATCAGCAACTGCAGACAATACAGGCAACAACTTGGGGGAAAGAATTGGGTTGGATGCACAGTAAAACCGGTCAAGGTCAAAATGATGATGAAGATACATTAATGGACTGTCTCTCTCATGTTGATGAGACTGAAGATAGAAGTGTTCCTGATGACAGTGAATCAGACACAGAATCAGATCCAAATTCATTAAATTATGATTTGGCATCCTGGGCTACTGAACACAAAATCACACATGTGGCATTGAATTCTTTGCTCAACATTCTACGGCTACACAGTTTAAATCTGCCAAAAGATTCGAGGACAATGCTAGGAACTGTGCGTTTAAACCCTGAAATACAAGACAAGGCTGGTGGCCAGTATTACCATTTCGGAGTGCTGAATTCAATTGCATAGGTGCTACATCAGAACGTTGACATTCTGCGCAACATTCACACGCCGGAGCTTCAGGTCAGCATTGATGGTTTGCCACTTTATAAGAGCTCAGCATCACAGTTCTGGCCCATCCTAGGGACACTGCAAAACATCAAACAAGAGGAACCAGTGACAATAGGTTTATTTTGTGGCACAAGTAAACCTACATCCCTAGCAGAGTACCTTCAAGAATTCATCTCTGAAGTAAATTAATTAGCTAAAGGATTTGAATTTGATGGAGTGATGTTAAATTTAATACTCTCTTTGATGGTCTGTGATGCACCTGCCCGTGCATTCCTGAAAAATGTTAAAGGTCACACAGGCTATCATGGATATGAAAAATGCACACAGGATGGTTTGTACCTAGAAAATAGAATGACATTTCCAAGAACTGACATGCCTTTAAGAACTAATGAGAGCTTCAGAAATAAGACAGATGCTGATCATCATCATGGTCCATCACCTCTTGAAGAAACATCCCTAAACATGGTCTCTGGTTTCCCCCTCGACTACATGCACCATCGTGAGACGGCTTCTTCTCTTGTGGCTGAAGATGGGTCCTCTGACTTGTAGGCTGTCAGGATTTCAAATAAACACATTGTCAGAAAGACTGTTAAATGCTCGGAGAAGTGTGCCCATGGAACTTGCAAGGAAACCAAGGGCACTGAGAGAAATTGATAGGTGGAAGACAACAGAGTTTAGGCAGTTTTTACTGTATGCCGGACCTGTCATGATGAAAGATCTCCTTAACACACAGGTGTACAAAAATTTCTTGCTACTTTTTGAGGGAATCTTCATCCTGTGCAACAACAGTTTGATTGAAGAATACTGTGATTATGCCAATGACTTACTGGTGCTCGTTGTCTCTCACTTTGGTCAACTGTATGGTCCACAATTCTTGTCCTACAATGCACACTGTCTTGTACATCTTGCAGATGATGCGAAAAAGCATGGTGTCCTTGACAACTTCAGTGCTTTCAAGTATGAGAATCACCTAAACAAACTCAAAAGACTTCGGAGGAAACCAACATGCCCACTGAGTCAAATAGTAAAAAGACTCTCAGAAATGCAAAGATGCTGCAAAAAAACTCACAAAACCAGGCCACATCTGCTCAAAAAACCACATGCGACTGGTCCTCTACCTGCATCCTTCCATGAGGCGACACAATATAAAGAGTTGAGAACAAGCCAACACACTCTGAAATTGGATTAGGCAAACAGTCACGTTTGCATTGCCGGCAAAGTTGCTAAGCTGCAAAACATCATTTCATTAAGGGATGAAATTTATGTTGCTTACAATACCTTCAACCACCAGGAATCCTTGTTTGACTATCCACTGCCATCCTCTACACTTGGCATTCATTTAGTGGATGACCTCTCAACAACAGTTGATTTCTGCAAGTTTGAGGAAATCGAGAGCAAAATTTTTCTTGTCCCCTATCACAATCAATTCGTTTCAATTCCTCTTTTACATACGGAGTAATTCTTTATCAGCACTTTTTGTTTCATAGTTCATGCATTTCAATTACATTGTTGAAAATTAATCAGTTAATAAACAATATGGGTTTATTCAGGTTTTCAGAAAAAAAAAAATGTACCTAATCGTGGAGTTTGAGGGAGAAGGGACGACTGGACCAGCTGCCAAGTCCTGGTATGCAGATGGCTACTCCTGGTGGCCACCATATAAAGACCTTGACAGGTTGCTGAAGAGTGTTAGGACAATGGAGGCACCACAGCCAGAGAAAGGGTGGACCCGACACAGAGCAAGAATCCTGCATGAGTCAGGTAAGAGTAAATAATGCTGTAAATTAAACATGATCTTGCCCAGAGTAGACCTGTAATTTAATTTTTCAGAATGTTTGCACATCATTTATCCACACTGTAAAACATGATCTCACATAGCTTTAATAAAGGCCATACCTGCATTTCTTTTTCCAGCATCTTTTCAGAATGTAGCCAACAACTGGAAGAAGGCCAGCTACACTTCTGACATAAACTCAGAACCTGAAATTACAGGAAAAAGGATTCCCAAGTAAGTCCTCACAAAAAGACAAAAGAAATGGTTTGTCAAATGAAAATAGCATCATTTGCCTTCATATGTCATCTATCTTTAAAATTTAAGTAAGGGATAATGCACAGCTAGCTGTGCATTAAACGATTTTAATGCACTTAACGTCGAGTGTTTTTTTGCCTCCACGTTGTGCATTAGAATCGTTTAATGCACAGCTATCTTATCCCTTACCCTAATCCAGTATCTAAGCTATTTTATTAATAAAAATCACAGGACAGCATTAAAAACAAGTTTCTATGCTCCTGAAAGTCAATGAAATCAGCGCATTAATACAGAACAGTGATATAAACTGACTTGGAACTACCTGTGCATTAAGGAATAATTGACGACAGGCAGTTGAATTATTAGAAAAATAATGCACACCCGAGGTTGTGATGCGTTACACCTCAGATATGCAGTATTTTTCTATTATTTTTATTTTTCACTATTTTTCAGCTGCCTGGAACTACGTTCGCCGTGCATTTCCCAGAAAATAATTGCACACCTCAGAACATTTGTCAGCCAATCAGATTCAAGCATTCAACGGCCCCATAGTATAAACTGTTTTAATACATACCTGCCAGCCAATCAGAATATCCAGACAGACCATGGTATAAGTTATTGAATAGGAGCTTCAGTGTGACTGGTACAGTCATTCCAAACCAACAAGACCTTCGTTCATCTTTGGAACACAAATGAAGATATTACTGATGAAACACCCCATAGACATCAATGCCACTACCACCACAGAAAGGTATTAAAGTCATTGTTAATATAGCGCATTCGGGTCTCTGTCAAAATGCTGTCTCCTGCATCAGCACCTCTCGTGAATGCATGTCAGAGACTGACACAGAAAAAAATTAATTGTTGAAAGTATTATTGTCACTTCATAATTAAAGCTGAACCACTATAGTGCTCTTGGATTTCATCTAAAATATCTTAACTTGTGTTCTGAAGATGAAACGAAGTTTCTTAGGGGTTTGGAACGACATGAGGGTGAGTAATTAATGATAGAATTCTATTTTCTGGGCGAACTAACCCTTTAAGGAGAAATAAAGCACAACATTTATTGAGCACATTTCTATGAGCTACATAACACAAAGAGGCAATGAATGTGTGCAGTTGTTATTTTATCTTTGTTTTCCTAGAAAGAAAACAAGTACCGATCATATCTACTCGCCAGATGAAGAGGCAGCAGATCAACCACCCATTAAAAAAAGAAAAGCTGCAAACAAAGCAAGTGTTCCACCTGCACCAAAACCTCCAGCCATTCCAAAACGCAACAAAAAAGGTAATGAAAAATAATAATAAAAAAATGAATACTATAAATAAAAGTACACATTCCATGTTGACTCAACCAGAGGTTGAAAGTAAAATATATATATATATATATATATATTTTTTGGTTCCCTGTTGAAATAAATAAAAAATGAATATCATGGATTTATATCTACTGTGTAATCCATGATTTTTTTAGAGGGGGGTCAAAATTAAGATTTATCAGCCAAATTACAAGGGAATTAAAAAGTAACAGCATTGCTATTTTATTTTTTTACATAAAGATTGGTAGCTTTATTAGTAAAATCTGTTGACTTCAGCAATCTTTGCTGCATATGTCAAAAAAACAAAAACAATAATCTGTGACATTCAATATTTTGGTTTTTCTTTCTTCAGAAAAAAAAATATTGGAAATATCAAATTTGATTCAGGGAAGTTTCTGAAATTTGGCTGATTTGACACAGAATGACCCAGTATGAAATAAGTAAGATTAAAGGTGCATAACAGCCAGAACACCAAAAGTGAAACCCCCCCCCAATTGTCAACAGCATTTGTCAATCAGCAACAAAGGGACATGGAAGACCAACAGCAGAACTGGTGTGAGAGTCTCCCCAGCTTTCAAGGTAAATAATTAGTTGTATTTGGCTAGCTGGAAAGCTAAAGGAAGATCAGCATTTGATGCAATTAACGGGTTAGTTCATTCATAGAAACCTCTGTGAATACTCATGTCATTCTAAACCCACAAACTTTATTTTCAAAACACAAATAAAAATGTCTTCAATGAACACAGGGATTTCTGTTCCTACATTTCCATAGTCCATACAGAGATTGTAGAAATAACGGATACAATATGAGTGGTTTAATTCCAATCTTCTGAAGAGTCATAATCACTTTATACAATAAACATTTTTTATTTGTAAGCAACTGTCCCTTTAAGATTATGAACCATTGTAAACCGACTTAAACTGCTTGATTCAACTTACCTACTCCACCTTTCTCAGCTCCACTGCGTATGTCTCAGGCAGACCATCACGGAGACGGCTGGTGTGTTGATCAACCTAACACACAAGGTAAAAGACCATAATCATGGATAAAGGAAATCTGAAACATATTCACAGCATTTAAATAAATCTTAAAAACTGAACAACATTTTGTGTTCAATCCATAGAGCACAACTTTGCTGTCCTGAGACCCTCAGAGGACCACCTAGGAAGAGCCCAGAGTAAGTTAATTGCACATAAATCTGTGCTTGATCTTTTTTTGTGAATAATAACTGCAAAATAACTGCAAAGTTATTAAGGACCCATCGATATGGATAGATACATCGATCAAGTGTCTAACGATACAATGTACTGAGGCTGCACATAAAAATAAATAAATACACACACACACACACATACACATATATGGAAAAAAATGAATGACAAATGTCTTTGAAACAAAAAGCATGTTGAATTGCACCAACTGAAAAAAAGAATGAAGTGAAGTGAAGTGAAAGTGACATACAGCCAAGTATGGTGACCCATACTCAGAATTCGTGCTCTGCATTTAACCCATCCAAAGTGCACACACACAGCAGGGAACACACACACACACACCGTGAACACACACCCGGAGCAGTGGGTATCATTTATGCTGCGGCGCCCGGGGAGCAGTTGGGGGTTCGGTGCCTTGCTCAAGGTGGCACCTCAGTCGTGGTGTTGCCGGCCCGAGTCTCGAACCCACAACCTTAGGGTTAGGAGTCAGCCTCTTTAACCACTAGGCCACGACTTCCCTGTTAATTCAACACTTATTTCTTATATACTGCCCTTTAAAAATCCAAGTATTTTTCAAGTACCCTCTCAAAAATATGGTTGTTTTCAAGGGTTTTCCAGGACTTCAATTTCAAAAAGTGAAATTCAAGTACTTCAAGCACTTTAAGCACCTTGTACGAACCCTGGAGCTAGAAGCGGCACGCCTCACGTTGATCATGACATTCACTCAATTCATATTCAAGGTTGAATGAAAAAGAATATTCGAGTCTCAAAATTGAAAATCGAATGCCAACCCAACTAACGAATATTCAAATAATCTAATATTCTGTTCCAGCCCTACTTGACAGTGATTATTTTTATATTTCATTAACTAATAGGATAAGCAAAATTCACATACTGTTTCACTGCATTTATTTAAAATGTATTGTAGTATTTGGCAAATCACGTGGATAGCTTTCTTTTTACTGTGTGGATGACCGTCAGCCACAACCGAAGACCATTTTTGACCCAGGAAAAACCCTGGATTTCGAACATCATGACCACCAACCCCACTCCCCTCAAATTTTCTTATACTGATCTGCATGATTTCACATGGCTCATGATTTTAGACCCCAAAAATTTATAAAACGGAATTCTGGCTGCTGAGTGTGTTGCAGGCCTTAGTTTGTTAATTTGCAAAATGTAACAAGCAAATCTCACCCACTCCATCTTTCTCAGCTCCAGTGGGCGTCTCTCAGGCAGACCATCATGATGACAGCTGGAGTGCTCATCCACCTGACACACAAGGTACAAGAACATTAAATAGAATAAAGGGGCGATCACACTGCACTTTTCTTTCCATTGATTTCCATTAATATGCATGCGAATGCATCAAATCGGAAACGCAAGCTTTTGTGAAAAGGTTCGCATTTCGCTGCATTTTAAAGTTCAAGCTTGCTGAACTCTTGACCTGCGAATTCACATCACGTGAAACTGTATGACCAATAGCAGTTTGATACATCACAGCATAATAGCTGAATTAAAAGAACATGTATGTAAAACTGCAGCGCTGCAGGAAAGTGGAGTAGATTGTGTGTTTTTAAATTTTAAATTTATTATTATGCGTTGTGTGTTGAATTTAAGTTTTTTTTTAGTTTTTAAAACAACACTGCAGAGCATGACATCATATCACAATTGTTGCAGCATCCAAGGAAACTTTGCATGCTCAAAGTCTTGTGACCGCAGCATTCACAGCCCTTCACACAATCTAAAACGGAATAATATTTTGTGTTTAATCCGTAGAGCACACCTTTACTGTCCTGAGACCCTCAGGTGACTACCAAGGAAGAACACTGAGTAAGTTACATTTAATCGCTATAAAGGTGTTGTAATCTGAAATGACACAAATGAACACATGATAAAATGGATATCTACCATGAATAGCTGGGTAAGAAGGGTTTAGGACAGGTGTGGCTAACTATGGTCCTGGAGAGCCGCAGCAGTTCTGCTCCAATCCTAATTAAAACTAACCTTCCTGTAAATTTCTAGTAACCCTTCAGACCTTCATTAGCTTGTTCAGGTGTGCTTAATTAGGGTTGAAGCAATACTCTGCAGGGCTGCGGCTCTCCAGGACCAACATTCACCACCCCTGGTTTAGGAGCATACACTGTGAAAAGTCAGCTTTTTAATAACCTAGTAGGGCTGGGTGATATGGCCTATAAAAAAATAAAAAAAATCCCAGATTTTTTCACAAAAAATCTGATTTACGATTTAAATCAACCCCACCCCCCAACACTTAAAATCAATATTCAAATGACAAAGAAATTGTTCAAAACAAGTTATAACTTCATTTTGTTTTGATTTTACCTTCTGGGATTTGATCGGGATTTCCCTCTTGAGGTTAAAGTGCAATCAGAAACAACAAGCCAAAAAGACAAGATGGCAGGCCCTGCCATTGTAAACAGTGAAAATGTTACATAACATAAAATGTAACATGACATTCTACTAATTCTACTACATTCTTACTAAATGTTTGTAAGACTGTCAGAGGTCTTCACTATTTCTTTTTTTTCATGGGAGCCGTACTGATAGGGCTAAATCAATCAGAGAGACACTTTAACTGGAAAGTATCAAAAGTTACATCTAGTCACAAATAGCATGTCTTTTTATCAATCTGTCATCCCTGATATGCAATGCAATTCAATACAAAAGGCTATCATTCTTTATCATTTACCAGTCAAATCTGTAAGTGAGACAAGATGATTTAGACAGATAAATATACTATAATGAATGCTAGTTAGTTATGTTATATTAGGTTACAATTCTTTACATACAACTGTTTTAGTTATTTTTTTCAATTTGTAAAATTACTTATGTAAGAATATTTAAATATTTTATATATTTAAAGGATTTTAAGATTCTCAAGTTGGTAAACTAATTAATGAGGTGGGAAAAGTAGATCAAGAGTCGTTCTGGAATCGGATCGTGACTCCCATAATCGGATAGTAAGGTGACTAAAGATCTCTACCCCTACTATTGTATAAAGCAGTTTTTTTTTTTAAATAGCAAAATGTGTTTCACAGTAATAGTGCTTTTACTGTATTTTGGATCAAATAAATGCAAGCTTGGTGAACATAAGATAATTCTTTAAAACATTAAAAATCTTACTGTTCAAAAAGCTTTGACTGATTGTGTACATGTTACCATTTACTGACTTATTTTCTTCTGGATGGCATTGATGCCATGATTTTACTTTAAAAATAGATTTGAATTCATATTTTTCTTTGTTTTTATTATTTTCTGAAATTCAATTAGCTAGAATTTTAATGTGCATTTACTTGTCTGAGTAACAAGCAAATCTCACCAAGTCCATCTTTCTCAGCTCCAGTGGGTGTCTCTCAGGCAGACCATCATGGTGACGGCTGGAGTGCTCATCCACCTGACACACAAGGTACAAGAGCATTTATTAGCATAAGGAGATGAAAATGAGAAAAACTTCATTTACAGCATTTAAAACCAGATAATATAAGATGCATGATCTGTTTAATCCACAGAGCACACCTTTTCTGTCCTGAGACCCTCAGGGGCACACCAAGGAAGAACACAGAGTAAGTTAAGAAGGGGAAAAACACAATGTCTGATAACATGAACAATGTCCAGGAATACAGACATGATGGACCGGAACATTCACAGGAAGCAGTTTGTTCTGAAAGTACAATAATCTGCACGTTTTAGTAGAATTGAACTAAATCAAACTGCACACCATTTCAAATCATATTAAATATTGTTATGGATTTAATGTTATATAAATAAATAATAGGACATGACAGCATTATTGTTTATTTTAATCACATTCCAAAAATAATTTAAATGAAGTTACACCAAAAAAAATAAATAATAATTATTTGGTACATACCATTGGTTTTGAAGTCATGGTAGGTATGATTTTAGTATAGCAGGAGAAAAAAATAATCAAAATTGCTTTCTTTAGTAAACAGTGATTGACTGAACAAATTTGGTCTCTCTTAAATGAACTATAACCAAAATTATTTAATGGATAAAACATTTCAGCTAGTGCCATAAATTACACAGGGAGTCCAGTTAGTTGTACATTACTATATTGTAGGTTTAATTTAACGAAACCCAAAGTATTAAATTCCAATTAATTTTTAGGTTATATAAGGGGGTTGGGACACTTTCACGCTGCAGCCTTACATGTGAGCCACATCTCTCTGAGTGTAAACGGTGTAAACAAGTAGGTGTGTTCGATTTGACGCAGCTCCTTGCAGGACCAAGAGAGTTAGAGCAGACTGCTTTTTAGGTTTTTGAATTGCTCTCGCGGATGTCAACACCAATCGATCTGCGCGTTGCCGCTTCTTGTCGAACACACCTAGTGCTGCAGGCTTATTGGCTCACTGATGTTGACAAGATTAACCCCTTAGGTATCGAAGTTTGGTATCGAATGACAAGACGTTTTATGGATACTCATTTCGGTTGGTGCCTAAAAAGTATCAAACTCTATACCCAGCCCTATTTATAACTTTGACAATAAGTGCGTACCATGATAAACTAAACTAAGTCATTTACTGGAGTGGCATCAACTTTTCATCTGCATGCCCCTAAAGATGATGCTACACACAATGAATCGTCATTGGTTGCTTTACCTGGTAGTCCTTGGCCAATCAAAGGGGTTCAGACCTTCTGTTGTCAGCCTGAAGGCCTGGCTACACAAGACAAAGATTATCTTAACTTTAAGGTTTAATGTAACTGTGCACAAGAACAAATCAAACTAAGATATGGACTACAGAAAACATTCCCAGAGCTCGCAAAATCGCTAGCCCGACGTCCTAGGGCTATTGTGTTTTACCCATTACCCAGTTACCCATTTTTTACCCATTACCCAGTTACCCATTTTTTTTTTTATTATTGATGTTAAAACCATCATCATTAGCTTACTTTAAGTTTTTACTTACCAACTCCATTTTGAGCTCCAGTGAGGCTCTTTAGCAAACCAGAAAACACTGAAATGCATATAAGGGTCAGGATAAATTTTTTTTGAAAATGGTAAACATTTTACCCTAAATAATGTGACATTCTTTTGATAACATCAAGGCAGATGCATGTAACACTACATCTAACATTTAAAACCTTACAGTAAATTTATACTTACAGGTACTTCTGGTGGGAGACAGGAAAATCCAGTCTTGAGTACTGTACCAAGTCAATGTACACGTACGTTATTTATTAATTTAAATAAGTTGCAAAATGCATCATTTCATTCATCAAAGCTACATACCAAGTTAAATTATCTTATGTATTGCAGCTGTAGAAAGGGCAATTCTGGAAACACTAGAGAAAATGGACATGAAGATCAACCATCTGACTTCACTGGTCCAGTCTCTAGTGGGGAACAGGCGTGTTGTACCCCAAATGCAGATAGCTGAAGAGGAAGAGGGTGGTGTCTTTCCTCTAGCATCTACTGCAGACCTAGATAGGCTGGAACAAAGATTGGTAGACAGAGGGTTTATGCAGAGAATGGTAAGAATCACTGAAACCGTCAAACCTACAACTACTAACAAAATGTAAACAAACTGTTTGTGTGCTAACATGTGTGTGCATGTTTACACACTACCAGTCAAAAGCATGGAATGATTAAGTTGAAATGTTGCTGAAAGAAGTCTCTAATGCGCACTGCATTTACTTGCTAATGTATAAAATTTATGAAAAATATAACAGAAACAGTAATACTCTGAAACATTCCAATAATAAGCTATTTTAAAATATTTTTATATACTCATTAATCCAGCCTCCAGTGTCACATGACCCTTCGAAAATCATTAGAATATGCTGATCAGTTAATAGCAATTATTAATGGCAGTTATTAATAATGGTTCATCTTATCAGTGTCAATTATCATCAAAACCAGTTTTTGCTACTCATTATATTTTATGGAAACCATAATTAATTATTTTTTAGAGGAATCTTTGAAAATTAGAAATAACGCTGATTTGCAGTGGTTAAAATCAGATGTTATGTTGGCGTATCATACTAGATGTATTTGAAAGTTCTATTATAATCCTACTCTGTGTGGTCATCACCGGTCTATTAAAACATATGGACACGGTTTGTGTCACTAGTTAAAATTGCTTATTTCTCTGGATTTAAACATTCTTCGAAACATTTGGGAATCGGATAATGTAAGTACACAAGTCAGCAAAATATATAACACTGTTCTAGCAGTGCACCATGGTTTACACAAAAACTTGAAGCAGTACAACCATTTTCACCTTTGATAATAATAATAAATGTTTCTTGACCAGCAAATCAGCATATAGATTTGATCATATCCTGCTGAGAAAATTCAGCTTTGCATCGCAAAAGTAAGTTATATTTTAAAATAGTTAAATATAGTTCCTATAAATAGTTTCATAATATTAAATTATACTGCATTTTCAATAAAATAAATGCATCTTTGGTGAACATGAGAGGCTTCTTTCAACAAAACAAAACAAAAAAAAATTACAAAATCTTAATTGTTCCAATCTTTTAATTGGATGTGTATAGAATACAGGTCAATTTAATGCTAAAATATTACTTTAAAATGTACCTGTTGAAGGTGAACAGATTATCCATCAGTGGCGGGCCGAGCATGAAGAAAACTGTATGGAGGATTTGCTCCAAGGTGTTCTCCACTGACGTCGCCCGACAGTTGAACTGGTGCGGGAGGGGAGACAAGAGAGGCATCCGAAAATCACACATCGGAGCACTCCTAGTAGGCAAGTTCAATAATGTTGTACAAATACAAGCAATAGAATTAATGGCGGAGCTGTCATTACAACATTAGTCAGTACAACTAAAATAATGTATAACAGGTTTCAAATTGGTTAAACATAACCTGACGTGGCATCAGCCATTATCAAAAATATTTAGAAAAAATTACTTGTGAAAAACTTAAATTAGACTTAAAACATCAGTTAACCCCTTTAGAAATCCATTTGCCCAACCAAAACGCACGCGAAACAACTTATGGTATAACGTTAACGTTACTCGCTAATTAACAAACAGGTGATAGTCATCATACACAACTTAATTTGGAAGCTATTATAAAACCGATCGCTGACACAACAATTAGTTTTAAAATATACACGTACCTTAAGCAAATCCTCCCTTGCAACTAATCTAGACGTGTATTCTGCACAGCAGGGCACATGGTTAAGTTGAATAACGCGGGAAGAGCTTTGACGCATGCACCCTAACTCACGTGCATAGTTCACGTGCTTCTTCTTCTTGTTTGGCTGTTGGCGTCGAACCAGCAGCTAATATTATTTGTTCTTTATGCTATTTAGATAACTTTGTCCAATTTATTCAGAAGAACCAGATAAAGAAAAAAAATATCTGACGTTCATTGCAATATAAGTGAAAGCAGGTTGCTCGATCTTTTTACATTTTTGTAATTGTTTCTTTTAACATACAGCTTCAGCTATGAGGAACCCCGTCCTTCTGTCTCCAACCGAAGCAGACGCGGAAAAATTTATTAAAGATTTCCTACGCTTGGCCCCAGGGAGGATTTAATTTATGTGTTTTTTTTTTTTTTTGGAATGCCTGTATATATGTTACAAATAGTGTATTGTTGTTGGCATAAACTGTTATCTTGTTTTGTATAAATCAAATGTTTTTTTTTTTGCCTGTTTTTTTTTTATATATATAAATAAAATCAACAAATGTATGTTCTTTAGTTGATCGTGTGGTTTATTTATTAATTATTATGTTTGGTAATTGTAACGTGCATGAGGGAGGATTATTTAAAACATCGCAAAGGTATTTTATTAAAATAATGGGAGGGGGAAGTTTTGATAAAATGATGTCTATCCTACATCAATCAGACATCTTGCAGACGTATGAACATCTGATTAACATCGTTTAAAGAGCGGATCCTAGACGTTCTAATTTATTTACGTCTGGAATACATAGACTAGGCGTCGTCTTAACAGCTGGCAGGGACGTCTCGGCGACGTATGCCAGATGAGCAAACGCCCTAAAATATACATCTGCCAGATGCAAAAGACGACATCGCACAGACGTCTCCGCGACGTACGTGTGCTATCTGGGATCGTACAGATTTGGTAAAGAGTCAGCTATCGAGTCATCTGAATCTGACCATGCTGTTCTTTTAATATTCAGAGTCTGAAGCCAAGAGAGCGTATAAGGTGTTGTTCACTGTCTTTGAATATTACAGAACTTAACGCGTGCGTATCACGCATTTTCTCCGGAGTTAATATTGACAGCGGGAAAAGCGACGCAATCGCATGCGCTTTCACTAGTAAAACTCAAGGGTGAATGGGTAATGTAGTCTCTGCTCTCGATGGGACGAATTAGGAAGCGTGCATTGTGCAGGGCGCTCTGAAAAGCGGCAGCGCAGGCTAAAGATTAAAACCTCTATTAAAACAGATGTCCAAATGAGCGTACCAGTACGCTAAAAGCACGTCTGGGTGCACGGAGAGGTGGCGGTACGCTCAAGAGCTATATTTGGAAGTGGCGGTACTGAGTACCGGTGCGTACCGGCCCACTTAAAGCACTGCTTATAAGATGATAATGATAATAATAATAATATGAATTCTACTAATAAGCACATTATAAAATGCACTAAGGATTAGCGAGCTACCAAATTCATGAATATTAATCAGGTTGTGTGCGTTAGCTCGAACTGATTTGCTGAAATCAAAACAGGGACGGTAATAGGTGAACACCAGCCAATGAGATTGTCATTTGTGCATTAGCTCCGCCCACTACTGGAAAACCAGACAGTTTTTAAAAGCTAAAAAAAATATCATAGGAACTCCAAATACATTAAAGTATATTGTTTACCTGGCGAACAATCTCAGCAGAAAGTGAGGAACTACCTGATCTGAAAGGGGCTCTGGAGATTTAGTTTGGGTTTATTTTTCTTTCTGTTAATTATTCTCATCTTAAACACACAGGGAAAACTCCTGCTGAAGTGACTGAGATCAACGCGACACTATTATTAAGATGGAGTTTATTAAAGAGGAGCGTGAAGACCTGAGGATTGAAGAAACATTGAGAGTCAAACATGAAGCGACTGAGACGCACACTATTATAAAGATGGAGTTTATTAAAGAGGAGAGAAAAAACATGAAGTTTGAAGAAACATTCAAACATGAAGAGACTGAGGAACAAACAGGTTGGTTTTCGTTCTCAATACTGAATTAGTCTTTTTGAAAACATCTGTTCATGCAATTGCTGATTTAGTAAAGTTTGAGATTTTCATTATACAAACCCGAGTCCAAAAGAATTTGAGCCACTGTACAAAATGTAAATAAAAAAGGAATAGAATAATTTATAAATCTCATAAACTTATATTTTATTCACAATATATAGATAACATATCAAATGTTAAAAGTGAGACATTTTGAAATGTCATGCCAAACATTGGCTCATTTTAGGTTTCATGAGAGCTACACTTTCCAAAAAAGTTCGGACAGCTTGCAATAAGATGTCGTAAAAGTTAAATGTACATATAAGGAACAGCTGGAGGACCAATTTGCAACTTATTAGGTCAATTGGGAACATGATTGGTTATAAAAATAGCCTCTCAGGGTGGCAGTGTCTCTCAGAAGTCAAGATGGGCAGAGGATCACCAATTCCCCCAATGCTGCAGCGAAAAATAGTGGAGCAATATCAGAAAGGAGAAAAATTGCAAAGAGTTTGAAGTTATCATCATCTACAGTAGTGTTGTCAAAAGACCGTACTAAGAAAGTCAGTACTAAGAAAATGTAAATGTGACGGTGTCAGGTTTCTTTAAGTATTGGTAGTACCGAGGTCCCGTTCAAACCCGGTTCAGCGCTATGATTTCCCCGAAGCAGAAAACGAGGACGGATTCTCAAAATCCAGTCATGAAAATGAAGCTTACATTTTAATATGGACAGTCATGGAATTTGTCAAAGTTAGCATAAATTAATCAAATCAAATCTCCATATGGACCAGTATCTGTAAATGTTAAGCCGCAAAAGTTGTTTGAAATATGAATCCGTGTTCTGCGCGTCTCTGTGTGAATTAATGAATGGCAGAGACGTGCAGGGGTGGGTGGTGTTGGCACAGTGGATAAGACTTGTCTTTGGTGTGAGAGACCCGGGTTCGAATCCACTGTGAGGCACCAATGTGTCCCTGAGCAAGACACTTAACCCCTAGTTGCACCAGAGGCATGCGACCTCTGACATATATAGCAATTGTAAGTCGCTTTGGATAAAAGCGTCAGCTAAATGTAATGTAATGTAATGTAATGCAAGGTTTGTTTACTACATAGACTGAAGCACATGACGCTTGCATTAATTTCAGCATCTGAGCTTCAGAGTTCTCTCTCCATCAAGAGATCTGAACTTTTCATTTCATCTCAATGGATGCACAGCACACCTGTATTTGATGCTCTGTAAACTCTGTGTGAAGACGCACGACTCACCGTCGCTTTACTGATAGCGCTGTTTCTCACACATGCAAAGAGAGAGCGAGAGCGAGAGTCTTACCACGCTGAATCGACACGCTATATGGAAACTATTCTTTGTTGTCTTCTCCTGTCAAAATAATGGAGTTCATTTAGAATTATTCATATTCAAAAATCGAACAAGCAGAAGACATACCGATTTCTCCGGTAGTGGGCGGAGCTAATGCTCAAATGGCAATTTCATTGGCTGGCGCTGATTTTTACGGAAGTGCGCCCGCGTGCACATACTACATTGTAATCATTCGCTATGTCATATGTGTGGACGTATTTCGAAATCTGTGTGCAGGACACAGGCAGCTGTTCATAAGATAAGAAACAAAACGGACTAAACTGTGACAAAACTGAAATGTTTTTTTTTGTTTGTTTTTTTATTAGAACTTGCATACACATATGAAAAGCAAAAAGTAAACGTCAGTTCTGCATTAGGATAATTATTTTACCTTAAAATTACATCGACTTAATTTTATTTAGAAATCACCTGCTGTAGCACACTCAAAAAAAGGTCTTTCATTCATCCAGTTAAACATTTTTAGTGTAATGATTCACATCTATATTTTTTTACTTGAGATGATAGTTATATATTTTCATTGTCTCAAGTAAAAAAATATAGATGTGAATCATTACCCACATTTTTTTTAATTGGATACTTTTATTTACTCTCAATGGTAAAGACCTTTTTTTTTTAAAACCAAATTTAAAAACTAAAACAAATACTGAATGCTGATTAAGAAACATCTTATTGAATGTGTGTTGATTGTGTTGTTTGGACTGTAGAACTATGCAGTTATTGCCTTTCTTGTTTGTTGCTTAAAGATAAAAAAACATTTTGGAAATTGGTATCGGAATCGGCCAGTTTGCTTGTAAAAAATCTGTATCTGAATCGGCCATGAAAAATCATGATCGTGCATCCCTATCCACTGTCCTCATTTGTAAGTTGCTTTGGATAAAAGTGCCTGCTAAATGACTAAATGTAAATGTACTATATTACAGGATACAAATAACAACAGATATTCAAACAAGAATTAGTAACAAGCTAAGTAAATAAGGTCCAGTAGAGATGTTTGAGGACATCGAATGATTAAAGGTTTCCTGAGTTAAAGGGTTAGTTCACCCAAATATTAAAATTATGTCATCACTGACTCACCCTTATGTCGTTCCAAACCCGTGAGACCTCTGTTTATCTTCAGAACACAGTTTAAGATATTTTAGATTTAGTCCGAGAGCTCTCAGTCCCTCTGCAGATGAACACCGAGCCGCGCCAGATAATGAACGAAACATTGACTCGTTCACTAGTCAAGAACCGTTACTGTCAGACGTTCTGTCTGGATTAATGCGTATTAGAGATGCGAACAGTTTAAAACGATTCAGTTCGATTTGGTGAACTGGTTCAAAAAGATGTGGTTACATCGAGTGATTCGTTCACGAACCAAATATCACAAACTGCTTTGTTTTGAACTCTCTCTCACACACAGACACGGAAGAGAAGACAATGCTGAATAAAGTCGTAGTTTTTGCTATTTTTGGACCAAAATGTATTTTCAATACTTCAAAATATTCTAACGGACCCTCTGATGTCACATGGACTACTTTGATGATGTAACATATGTATGATCTGGACATGGACAGTAGACCGTACACACAGCTTCAATGGAGGGACTGAGAGCTCTCGGACTAAATCTAAATTACTGGTTTGGAACAACATAAGGGTGAGTTATTAATGACATAATTTTGCTATCTGGGTGAACTAACCCTTTAAGTAATGTTCAACTGAAAAAAAAAACATCCTGTGGAGGAAGCCTTTATTTATCTGAGCCCGTTATCTCTGCTTACTGTTATATTGATGGTTTTTAAATGCTTTAAACAAAGATTTGTCATTTTCTGCTTTAGACATGAAGTCGCTGAAAGAGGAGAGTCATGATGTGAATCAAACCGATTTCATAACCAGAGAAAAATCTTTCTTTGAAAAAAGAGCTCAGAAGACTGGAGCTAGAAAATGTTTCACCTGCCAACAGTGTGGAAGGAGTTTCTCTCAGAAAGCAAATCTGAAGGCTCACATGAATATTCACACTGGAGAGAAGCCGTTCACATGTGATCAGTGTGGAAAGAGCTTCACACATCAAGGAACCCTTTATACCCACAAGAGCCTTCACAGCGGAGGAAAGACGTACACCTGCAAACTGTGTGGAAAAACAATGACTCTAAAGGGAAATCTTCAGACACACATGAGAACTCACACCGGAGAGAAGCCGTTCGCTTGTGATCAGTGTGAAAAGAGTTTCACTCGTAAAGAAAGCCTTAATAATCACATGCGTATTCACTCGAGAGAGAGCTGCTGTGTATGTCATCAGTGTGGACAGAGCTTCACCGACAGTAATCACCTTAAGAAGCACATAATGACTCACACTGGAGAGAAACCGTCATGGGCCAGCACCGTGGAATGAGCTGCACAAACAACACTAACCTCGAGGATCACATGAGAGTTCACACCGGCGAGGGGACGTACACGTGCAAACAGTGTGGAAAGAGAATAAAGGATCCCGTTACAGCCACATGAGGACTCGCAATAACCTTTGTGTTTTGTTACTTTTGATATGAAACAAAGTCTGTTTCAAATTCTGCCCATTTTATTCCATAATTCAAACAATAAATGCTGTGACAGATCGCTGTGAACTAATCTAATAGTAGTTACAGCATGAAATAAACATTTTAACCTTCAATAGGACTTTTATAGTAATGTAGTACAAACTGACTCATTTAGAGAGCACTAGCACAATGGTCTTCTCAGAGTCTAAAGTTGTAGCTTATGTGATTAATATTGACTGAAAATGCCCTGTTTGTGTTAATGCAGTAATATGATGAGCACTTAACTGTATAATGAAAGAGGCAGTTGTTTCAAATGTAACTGCATTTTTAGCATCACATTAGGCAGATGTTAATTAATGTTAATATTAGAAATAAGAATTGAAAAGATATACAAAGAGGTCACTTGTAGTTAGAGTGATGTTGCTCCAAACGTCTCAGGACTTTTATTTTGGTCTACCGGTGTGACGTCATCAGGCTGCGCCTTGCTCCTGCTCTTGTGATTCAGCTGAAGAAAGGTTTGTGTTTGTAAGTATTTATCATGTCAAGTTTCCAAGTGGGGATGTGAGTAAGGGCCCTCTGGATCGCAGGTGATCCCACTCACCCATCATCTTCATTCTGCTGCCATCAGGGAGGAGACTGCGGAGCCTCTAGGTGCAAGAGAACGGTAGTCATTGAAGCAGGATGGAGATGGCTTCTTTGGGACTGGGATGATGGTGGTAGTTTTGAAACATGTGGGAACAACAGCCTGACTCAGTGAGATGTTAAAAATGTCTGAAGACATCAGTGAGTTCTGCTGCACAGTCTTTCAGTACATGTTCAGGGATGTTGTCAGGACCCGGAGATTTGCGTGCATTGATCCTACTGAAGGATCTCCTCACGCTTTCTGGGGTCAGCGTCATCACCTGGTCACCAGGAGGAGGTGGAGTCTTCTGTGCAGTGGTGCTGTTTTGTTGCTCAAAGCGAGCGAAGAAGGTGTTCAGCTCGTTCAGCAGAGAGATGTTGTTGTCACAGGTCCGTGGTGGGGGCTTGTAGTCTGTAATGGTCTGTATCCCCTGCCACAGGTTCCTAGTGTCTCTGCTGTTGCTGAATTGATGAGCTATCCTCCTGGAGTGCTGTCTCTTAGCCTCTCTGATGACACGGGACAGGTTGGCCCTAGCTGTTCTCAGGCCCACCTCATCTCCAGCTCTGAAGGCAGCGTTCCGTGTCTTCAGGAGTTTGTAGACCTCCCCTGTCATCCACGGCTTCTGATTGGCCCGGACAGTGATGGTTTTTGTGACCATTACATCAATCAATCAATCACCTTTATTTATATAGCACTTTAAACAAAATACATTGCGTCAAAGCACTGAACAACATTCATTAGGAAAACAGTGTCTCAATAATGCAAAATGATAGTTAAAGGCAGTTCATCATTGAATTCAGTGATGTCATCTCTGTTCAGTTAAATAGTGTCTGTGCATTTATTTGCAATCAAGTCAATGATATCGCTGTAGATGAAGTGACCCCAACTAAGCAAGACAGAGGCGACAGCGGCAAGGAACCGAAACTCCATCGGTGACAGAATGGAGAAAAAAACCTTGGGAGAAACCAGGCTCAGTTGAGGGGCCAGTTCTCCTCTGACCAGACGAAACCAGTAGTTAAATTCCAGACTGCAGCAAAGTCAGATTGTGCAGAAGAATCATCTGTTTCCTGTGGTCTTGTCCTGGTGCTCCTCTGAGACAAGGTCTTTACAGGGGATCTGTATCTGGGCTCTAGTTGTCCTGGTCTCCGCTGTCTTTCAGGGCAGTAGAGGTCCTTTCTAGGAGCTGATCCACCATCTGGTCTGGATACGTACTGGATCCGGGTGACTGCAGTGACCCTCTGATCTGGATATAGACTGGATCTGGTGGCTACTGTGACCTCGGAATAAGAGAAACAGACTAATATTAGCGTAGATGCCATTCTTCTAATGATGTAGCAAGTACATCGTGTGTTATGTGAAGTGTTCCGGTTCCGGTTTACCTAAT
Source organism: Carassius auratus (assembly GCF_003368295.1). Classification (NCBI taxonomy): domain Eukaryota; kingdom Metazoa; phylum Chordata; class Actinopteri; order Cypriniformes; family Cyprinidae; genus Carassius; species Carassius auratus. Next base: position 185,046 of record NW_020528444.1, read on the forward strand.
TAATGCAGCCTAAAAATCCTTTAATGGATTTGGATATTAAAAGCATATTAGTATGTTATGTGTAAGCCAGGTTAAAGAGATGGGTCTTTAATCTAGATTTAAACTGCAAGAGTGTGTCTGCCTCCCGAACAATGTTAGGTAGGTTATTCCAGAGTTTTACATCATCAATACACTTGTTGATGTAGGCAGTGACAGTCTCTGAGTACTCCTGGAGGTCAGTGGTGTTATTGCATGTGGCAGCCTGTTTAAACATGTCCCAGTCAGTTGTGTTGAAGCAGTCCTGAAGAACATCTGATGATCCTTCTGGCCACATTTTAATCTGTTTGTAAACTGGTTTGGCGTCTTTAATGAGCGGTCTGTATGCAGGCATTAGCATGACACTGATGTGGTCTGAGGCTCCGAGGTGGGGGAGGGGGAGGGCTTTGTAAGATCCTCTCTGTGTGGTGTAAACAAAGTCCAAGATGTTATTCCCTCGTGTTGGAAAGTTGATGTTAAACGAACATTATGGTGTCCCTGTGCAGTGTGCTAAGCAAAAGCACATTTTTCCTTTTTCTCGGACAGTAAGACACAAGGGACTGTGTCTCTGTGAAGGCAAACACTGAAGAATAGTGAGCTCTGTCTTTTGTTGCAAGTAGGGCAGGTGGGAGCTCTGGCTTATTTTTTCGAATTGTCCCGACCATTGTGATTCTCCTTTTTTAGCAGCTCCTAGGAAAGGGCATGAAGACTATGTGACCCCGCAGGCCTTCGGTGACTTCAAGCACAACTCTCATCCCCTGGTTCTTTTCCGGCTGTCCACTCACAGACTTGCCCGTGTAGACTTGCATTTTCCAGGCGTAACTCGTTTCAGAATCACGTAGCCCAGATTTTTATGCTGTATTTCCCTGGCTTACTAGGTATGTATTGCTTGAATGGACAGCGCCTCTTAACGGCACCAGGCACTCATCCACAGTGACATTTGGGCAGGGCTGGACTGGGACAAAAAAATGAGCCCTGGACTTCATCCAGACCGGCCCACCATGCATGTAAACATGCGCACACACACACACACACACACACACACACACTACATGTGTATACATACATTAATCTGCATGTAAAATTACTGATTAGAATGTATTACTATCAAAACCAAGGAAAAACTATTAAAATAATAAAGAAAATGTAAATTATTTTATCAGGCTTTATTTTAAATATCTAAAGGTCTTATTTTATGTGCTTCTTATTATTCTAATAAAATATTAATGCTTAGGGTACACAATTTCTGCTGTAACTATATTTCATTTGCTGCAACATAACACTTGTTTTTTTTTTTTATATTAATTCACGCAAATTACCTCTGACCTGTTGGCTGCTTATAGTAGGCTAGTATTAAGACCACTGAACTATAGTAAGCATTATTTATAAAGACCACTGATCTACAATAAAATAAAAGAGTAATTAAGACAAAGAACGTTGTGTAGTGATTTATTTTACATTTTTCATAACATAATCAAAGGCCTTTAAAAAGCCGCAGCATAAATGGCTGCCCACTGCTCCGGGGGTGTGTGTTCACAGTGTGTGTGTGTGTGTGTGTGTGTGTGTGTTCACTGCTCTGTGTGTGTGTGCACTTTGGATGGGTTAAATGCAGAGCACGAATTCTGAGTGTGGGTCACCATACTTGGCTGAATTTCACGTCACTTTATTCAAATGCAGAGCTCAATGCTAGGGTTCAGAACTTGCCCTGCCAAAAATAAATACATAAACAAAGATAAAAATAAAATTGCTATTGTTTTCTTTGTAAATAAGCTGCAATCTCATTTCACAATTGTAATTTCAATACCACAATAAACACTAACTATTAAGTTCAAACATGAAAAGACAGGTTAACAGTCAGTAATAAAAATGTTTAAAAAATTATCATAAACAGCACCGTTTTCAGGTACAGATATTGCATAATCAAATGTAAAATACTTTAGGTGAAAATATAATAAATATGTACTATAGTGCACATATTTAGCAAAATACTCCTTCCTTATGGCTATTTTTCAATCTCAACTAACCTGCTATGGTCTTTAAAGGGCTTTCTTGAGGTAAATGTAACATTCTGTGAAATAATTGTTCTCCTGTTGTTTTGACTGATAACTGATCGATATTATTTCTGAGGCATATATACATTTCTGTAAGTTGTACTGTATCTTTAAACAGAAAGTAACAGATGATCGGTTTACTTGAACTGGGCGCTAAAGCGAAACGAATTTTGTAATAAAATGGACAGAACTTGAGAGCTGAGAATTTTAAATGTAATTTATGTAGATCAGTGAGTGGTGGCATATTACAGCTGGATTATCCTAACTTTTTGAAGCAAAACAATGCAGTAGCCTACGTGTATCATTACATTTCTGTCTCACCTCAGCTGTCAAGTCCGCCCTGAGGACGTCTTCAGTCTTTTGCCTTCCAGCAAATAATTGATTTATCTTGACACATTTGGTGGCATCTGCCTCAAGTGCTTGTCGTTTTCTCTCTCTCAACGTTCGGCCACTCCTTTACGCTTAGATATTTTATTATTTAACATACTGAATTTCGTCGCAGTTGTAAAGCGGCCGCTTTTCAAGACTAGAACTTGATTCTGATTGGCCAATGAGCAGTGAACACGTCACGTCTCGCAGCTCGCATCAGCATCACGCGCACACGCCGTTTTATCTGTTCTTTATACTGCTTTTTTGTAATGTTTTAAATAAATTATTGTGACTAACGTAAAAAAAAAAAAAAAAAAAAAGCATCATGCGGCTTCATATGAGAGAGACATAAGGTCGGAATTGGACTGTACAACAATATACTTACGAATATATTTGCGATAAATAATGATTTAAAAATAAATACATAAGGCACCGGCCCAACCAGACCGCGGCCCACCGGGAATCTCCCGGTAGTCCCGATGGCCAGTACATGCCTGCATTTGGGCCATGATTGAACATCATCGGCAGACGTTCAACCCCTTTGTTCCAGACCAGTCGGATTGCTGCTAATTTATCAGTAGCACGTCGAGCAGTTCTTGTTTGCTTGTCATCAAACCTGATGACCCTTGATATTTTCTGGAAGTTTTTCAAAGTCATAACTGCACCAAAAATTGCCCTTCCAGAATCTGGATGCCATAAACTTTGCATGTTCTCATTAATAGAACGGTAAACCACAGCAAGAATGACAACACTGAAAAAGGCCTGAATGTCTGCCAAATCAGATCGTTCACTCAGCATTAACTCCTCTCCCCTCCACATTTGTCATTTCAAGCACAATCTCTTGAATTTCTTTTGTCAAAAATAAATCAAAGGTGGACTTGATGTCCTCAGCATGAGAACATGCATACCTTGTTACTCCTGGGGTCATATCCAGTGCTGTCTTTGAATATTTTGCAGGGGGTGGCAGTGATCTCCAGCAAATGCTTCCATTTCTCGAGAGGTAAGTGTCTGGCTCCTCTGGCATCCTCTTCATCTGATGTTTCCTCATCCGTTCCGATGGGATCTTGGTCCGGGTTATCTTCTTTTTCAGAAGCTTCATCTGTTTCAGAAGTGTCCTCTGATGCAGCATCTTCATCGCTAGTGTGTGTGTGTGTATACACATTGTCGGTGTCAGTGTCACCACTTTATATTTGCATTGGTTCTGCATTTTGGATGATTTTATTTGACAAATTATAGCCTTACAAATGTGTGTGTGTGTGTGTGTTTGTGAGTGAGTGTGCACATTTTCAATGTGTCAGTGTCACCAATTTATTTTTGTGGTGGTTCTGCATTTTGGATGATTTTATTTGACAAATGATAAAAGAACAGTTTTTATAGTCTCAAAAATGTATTCCTCTATATATGTGTGTGTGTGTGTGTGTGTGTGTGTCAAAGTCACCTTTATTTATATGGCGCTTTAAACAAAATACATTGCGTCAAAGCACTGAACAACATTCATTAGGAAAACAGTGTCTCAATAATGCAAAATGATAGTTAAAGGCAGTTCATCATTGAATTCAGTGATGTCATCTCTGTTCAGTTTAAATAGTGTCTGTGCATTTATTTGCAATCAAGTCAATGATATCGCTGTAGATGAAGTGACCCCAACTAAGCAAGCCAGAGGCGACAGCGGCAAGGAACCGAAACTCCATCGGTGACAGAATGGAGAAAAAAACCTTGGGAGAAACCAGGCTCAGTTGGGGGGGTCAGTTCTCCTCTGACCAGATGAAACCAGTAGTTCAATTCCAGACTGCAGCAAAGTCAGATTGTGCAGAAGAATCATCTGTTTCCTGTGGTCTTGTCCTGGTGCTCCTCTGAGACAAGGTCTTTACAGGGGATCTGTATCTGGGGATCTAGTTGTCCTGGTCTCCGCTGTCTTTCAGGGCAGTAGAGGTCCTTTCTAGGAGCTGATCCACCATCTGGTCTGGATACGTACTGGATCCGGGTGACTGCAGTGACCCTCTGATCTGGATACAGACTGGATCTGGTGGCTACGGTGACCTCGGAATAAGAGAAACAGACTAATATTAGCGTAGATGCCATTCTTCTAATGATGTAGCAAGTACATCGGGTGTTATGTGAAGTGTTTCCGGTTCCGGTTTACCTAATTGATGCAGCCTAAAAATCCTTTAACGGTTTTGGATATTAAAAGCATATTAGTAAGTTATGTGTATACCAGGTTAAAGAGATGGGTCTTTAATCTAGATTTAAACTGCAAGAGTGTGTCTGCCTCCCGAACAATGTTAGGTAGGTTATTCCAGAGTTTAGGCGCCAAATAGGAAAAGGATCTGCCGCCCGCAGTTGATTTTGATATTCTAGGTATTATCAAATTACCTGAGTTTTGAGAACGTAGCGGACGTAGAGGAGTATAATGTAAAAGGAGCTCATTCAAATACTGAGGTGCTAAACCATTCAGGGCTTTATAAGTAATAAGCAATATTTTAAAATCTATAGGATGTTTGATAGGGAGCCAGTGCAGTGTGGACAGGACCGGGCTAATATGGTCATACTTCCTGGTTCTAGTAAGAACTCTTGCTGCTGCATTTTGGACAAGCTGTAGTTTGTTTACCAAGCGTGCAGAACAACCACCCAATAAAGCATTACAATAGTCTAACCTTGAGGTCATAAATGCATGGATTAACATTTCTGCATTTGACATTGAGAGCATAGGCCGTAATTTTGATATATTTTTGAGATGGAAAAATGCAGTTTTACAAATGCTAGAAACGTGGCTTTCTAAGGAAAGATTGCGATCAAATAGCACACCTAGGTTCCTAACTGATGACGAAGAATTGACAGAGCAACCATCAAGTCTTAGACAGTGTTCTAGGTTATTACAAGCAGAGATTTTAGGCCCTATGATTAAAACCTCTGTTTTTTCAGAATTTAGCAGTAAGAAATTACTCGTCATCCAGTTTTTTATATCGACTATGCATTCCATTAGTTTTTCAAATTGGTGTGTTTCACCGGGCTGCGAGGAAATATAGAGCTGAGTATCATCAGCATAACAGTGCACTCTTAACGTGAATTAGTTGACTTTACTCGCAAATCGTGAGGAAACCCGTTGCCTTATACCACTTTAGTTTTTACACAAGCTGAAACTAAACATGTAGAGTTGTATTAACATGGAACCCTAAGCTTAGTATTTATATTTATGACTTATTGCTACTCAACATTTAACAAAATTACTGTATTTTCCTCTAATTTAATTAGCTTTTGATTTTTTTAAAAAAATATGTTAAAAAACATTGGTTCAACTATATAGGATGGAAAAAAAAGAAACACCTCTAAATGCTGCATGCATTTTATTTGTAAGAAAAATGGCAAAACACAGCCAATCTTATGACAAACCTAACATCAGGTCAACATCAACACGTTTAATCTAAAATGATTAATCTGAAAAAGGTCATTTCAAATCATTGAAACAATTGTGTGAGGGTGTCGTATATGTTTGTTTGTGTGTGTGGGTGTTGTCCGTGTCGGTGTTGTGTCCGTGTTGTCCATGTGTGTTGTCCGTGTCTGTGTTGCTGTGTGTGTGTGTGTGTGTGGGTGTTGAATGTGTCACAAATTTACAAGAAAAAAACTTTGTCTTGTCTTGTCTGTGTTTTGCTGTGTGTGTGGGTGTTGTCCGTGTGTGTTGTCCATGTGTGTTGTGTGTGTGTGTGTTGTCCGTGTCTGTGTTGCTGTGTGTGTGTGTTGTCCGTGTGTGTTGTCCATGTGTGTTGTGTGTGTGTGTGTTGTCCGTGTCTGTGTTGCTGTGTGTGTGTGTTGTCCGTGTGTGTTGTCCATGTGTGTTGTGTGTGTGTGTGTGTTGTCCGTGTCTGTGTTGCTGTGTGTGTGTGTTGAATGTATCACAAATTTACAAGAAAAAAACATTGATGTCCCCTGAGATTGAAGTGGTAAATCCATAAACAAAACAAAATTGACAAGAAACTCCCACTCAAATGTACAAAAAACGCGTACAAACAGGATGTTTCATCTGCCTAAATGAAGGGAGAACAGAGCATGAACCAACAACATATCAGAACAATAACTAATTCCATCTACATAAACGTGAAGAACTTAATTAAAACTGAGAGGAGTTGTAGTAGAAAGACATAAGACGTTGTTTATCACACAAGTCACATCCTTCAGCATGCTTCCTTCAGCTTTCAAGTGTGTGTAGGTGTGTCAGTGTTGTTTGTGGGTCTGTGTTGTATGTGTATTGCGTGTGGGTACTGAATGTGTCTGTTGTTTGTGTGTGTGTCTGCGTTTTACGCGTGTCTGTTGGTCCGCTTGTTTTACAGAAAATAAAAAGATTTACACCACAGGTAAGGAAGTAAAAAAAAAAGTCAACAGTTTATTACAGTAGACTTGACATCTCTTTACATTGCGAGCTGATTTTTCAAACTCTGTAGCTTTGGCTTTAGGTCAGTGTGGCCTAACAAGAGCAATACCTGTTGGATGAACTGAAATGTGAGCTTCATTGTCTTGGGGTAGTTAAGATCATCCCTCAACGATGATTTTCAGCGAGGCTGGACTGAGATGCTGGGAAGATGTGAGCACAGCTCCTTCACGCTCAATAAGAAGTATCCCAACGTCGAGGTCACGAAAACAATCATCATCATCTGATTCCTAAATAAAGAATAACAGAAGAGCACAATCATTACATTATATTTCTCATTTGAAAAACAACTTTAATCAACATAAGAGTGTCATGGTGAAAAAAATAATGGTAAAATTATAAGAAAGCAAGAGCTTACTTACAAAGCCTGCTTTGAAGAAGTTTGTGGGGTTTTCCCCAAGGATGATAGGAAGCCCTCTGAGCACCTGTGTCCGGATCGCAGTTGGCTCTGTTGTCTTTTGGGAATTAAACACAGTACCACAAGTTAGCTAGCTAAAATGAAAAACATATAAATTATCTACAAGAAAGCTTAAAAAAACCAAGCAATGTTTGGATTGAATTATACAACTAATAGAGTAGCATTGTGATATGATGTTTATACAAACCCTGAGAAAAGCAAAGCCAAGTATAGAATATGTATGTACTTACATTGGTCTGTTGTGAAATCTGGGTGAGTCACTGAAAACTTCATCAGATGAGACAAGTACCAGCTCAAGGACAGGCATGATTTTAACTGTTGGTTTTTCTGGAAGTTCTTCAATATGTGTCAGATTGCATAGTTCATTATTGAATTCAGGGTCTTGGTATTGGAGACTGCAGTTATAATGAAGTTCCAGTGATTCTTTAAGCTTGCTTATCAAATCTGTGACTGTAGAGGGCCTTGTGGTTAGGATGACTTTTCTTACATCCGCCTCTGTTAGAATGACCCTCAAGGGCATCTTCTGGTTTGTAGTTATCTTGGGAATAGAAACAATAATTAGGTCATTAGAAATATAAATATCCAAAGGCCATTCAATTGCTGAGCCATTGCTATGTGGATCACAAAAATAGCTGAGAAATAATTTTACACATCTACAGATAGACACCACCATTTTATGAACCAAACTATGAGTAGAAAAAAAGGGGATTTTAAATTCAATTTCTCCTTTCATTTACCTGCATGTCCTGTGACAATTAAGTGATTAATCCATTTAAAGCTGTGTGTGTTGTTGGTGTGTGTGTGTGTGTGTGCGTGGTGTCCACGTCTGTGTTGTGTCTATGTTAAATGTGTCACAGATTTACAAGAGAAAATAGTGACTGTCCCTTTAGATTAAAGTGGTAAATACATAAAAAACAAAAACAAAAGAAAAAACGTAAAATTCACTAGAAATCCCCACTTTAATGTGGTGCCACTATCTGTTTGATCTGTCTAAATGAAGGGAGGCCAGCACATGAACCAACAGAGACTACCATGTCAGCACAATATCTAATTCCATCTGCATGGACTGATGATGGAACAAGAACTGATGTAAGCTGAGGAACTCTTTGGCAGAAAACCTGTTGGACATTCTCAGGAAAAGATGTGATCGATGCAGTAGTGACCTTGTCCATTTCAATTGAAGGCTTGAAAAATTAACTTGTGTCCAAATAGTAAGCCATCATTTTCTGATGCTTAACAGCCAATGTGAGAGCTACATTTGTGAAGTTGTGGGCATTACGAATGACCCGTTTGAAGAATTTGTGTTTTCTCTCAAACCGCATAGTCCAAACATCTGAAAGGGGACCAAATGCTTTGATCATCTCAGGGTAATGCACAATATAGTGGTGTTTTGGCCGTAATCTAAAATCTGGGAATGTTGTTTGCAACAAGTCTCTATGTTCTGACACTTTGCAGTCAAGGAAATGCACCGACTCTTCAGTATGCTTTGTTGTGACAGCTAACTCAACAATGTCTTTTAGGAGCAGCAGAATGTTCTATGCATTGTCTCCTTCAGGGACTTTATGGCCAATGATAAGTGGGAGCAGCCTGATTAGGGCCCAGTTCTCATGGCCATTACCACCTGTGGTCCCTTTGGTAGAGAAGCCATGGGCAATTGGCTGAGGCTGGTCAGCTTTGTCATGAAAAGCATATTCAAATGTTTTCATGGCATGGTTCAGTGTTTCTATGGTGAAATATTTCTTGGAAATCATGTCTGATGCAGAGGGCTAACTCAACAGGAACAATGCCTTCCAAAAGGTCATGGAGGATGTCAGGGGGGTACCCACGAACAACATGAAAGTGCTCCAGACCGTCAGTCAATACACACCCTCCTTTCACACCAAACTGTTTTACCTCCTGCACCTGCTGGTTGTGAGTGTCTATAGTGCGGGGTTCAAAAGCACCTGAATTTACCTCATTGGCTTGCATCTCGCCTCTCGTCACCATACAGAACCTGCAGAATCTTTCCACCATAAAGCTTTAGAAGAATCCTGCCAGAGAATGAGCAGACAGGTTATCAGCAGCCACATATAAAACCGTACCTTTGACACATTCTCCCAACTTCTCAACATATACATCATGTTGCTCCAAAGAAGCCAGATCATTCATTAGAGAATGGAGAATTTTAGCATAGCCAAATTCTTTTACATGAGAGGCTTTACACAAAACAGCAAGCTGATTGGAGTGGAGTGTGGATCTGTATTTTGATGGCACATTAGCGATCACCCAATAAACTGCACTCATTTTGTGCTTCTTTCTAGATGTTCCTAAAGGATTGGACACTTCAAAATCATCTGTATAAAGTCCAACAGCGATTTTGAATTCCTCCCCTTTAAGGAGGTCATTGTCATTACAGTACGAGCCATCTCTGTATGAACTGTACTCATGTTGCAGATGCTTTTGGACGGGAAGAGCTTTGTCCAAAATATCTGCCCTATTCAACATCTTCTGTAGCATTGGATGCAAAGGAACATATACAGCACTAGATTTTTTTCCTCTTTCAATAATGTACTCCCCACTGGTTTAACCTCTGTGAAGTTTTTATTCACATATGCTGCTTTCCTTTTTGTTGTTGATAAGGGGCCATCCTTGCCACAGAATTTGATGATCACATTGCTCTTTGCGGCAGCCCTGACTAACTCTTCCACAACTGAATCATCTACATCTGTCTGTTGTTTCAGAATGTCTTTGAGTGTATTCTGCAGCAGTGGCTGGGATAGTTCACACATCTGTACAGCTGTTGTATGACTCGTTGTACCGTACTTTCTGGAATGTGTAGGACCGTTTGCATCTTTTAAAAAAAAAGCTGCTAGGTTGTGCTCCAGATGTTTCTCTAGATCATTGAGATCTTCAATGGTAGAATCCTCACTGTCTTCTGATTCAAGGGTGTCATTTGGAGGCTCATGTTCTTCTTGGGCCATTTCATTAGAGACTATTTCTGGTCTGAACATCCTCCAGTTGTGTGTTTTGTGCTCCTTACTTCTGTGTGCATTAAATGTAGAATACACATTTGTGTGAAAGTTACAGCCATTATATGAACACTGGACTGATTTACCTTTAAATGTGTACTGCGCAGGTGAGTGAGAAATACTGTTTCTGTGCAGGGTGCAGAAAAATCACATGACTGACAGTGAAAGGTTTCTGGTCAATCTTTGCTAAGTGGACCTTAAGTGCATTGATGGATTTGAATGTGCACACACATTTTTGGTGTAAGCAGGGAAATGAGACAGTCTTACCATAGTTTCTGTGTTTTAACCGATAATGTTTCAAAAGGTAACCCCTTTTCTCACACATAAACTCACAGTACTTACACTTCCACAGCATCCTCACACCACAAGGATCTGTAAAAATAGAAACAGGAAAAATTTTAGCTCAATGACTCAGTTCAACAAAATATTCCGTTCTGTATTCACAGGTGCAATATTTGAAAATAATTATTTAATATGAATATTATCTGTATTTATGTCAAAACCTATAGACTTTCAAACATCAGTATGCCATTTATTAATATGTATTTGTGTCAAAATTACATAACATATTTTCCTTTTGTATTCTTCCTGGAAACGCTTCCAACACGCTTGCGTGTCGTGTGAAGAATTGGTGTCGGTTCTATTTCTAGCAGGCAGTAAACTCTAACCTGTTAACATGTGAGTCTAAATATAAACGGACACGCCACGCAGGTTGACACGCTCACGCAACGCAGCCAGTGTGTAGCCGGCCTGAGAGAGTGAGAGGGAGCGAGTACTAGACTCCTTTGCCCCGACAGCGGTTGAATGGCTTTTCTATTGTGTAAAATTACATTTATATTAAATGATACAGTCGAGCAAACTCACCGGTATGTGAGCCATTCAGCTGACACTTTTTTGAGTAACGTTAGTTAGCTATTGTTAGTGTATTAACACCATGCACAAGTTCAAACAGTAACATTAGATGGAAAAAAGCTGCGTCAACAAATTATCTGCAAGCTTTTGGGTATTAAAAAGTCCAAAGATAACTAGGCTACAATACTTATTTTACATACCATTCCACTTGGAATGAATTAGCCCCCTCCCCTTCCTTATAAAATTAAACATACCAAGTAATCTCTGCTACACCTGATTAGTGCAATGAATTTTTCAGCTAAATAGTAAAAACAACTAATGTTGTTTAGTAATGATAGCCGGTTTTTACTAAACTTAAAAGAATAAGTAATGATCCCTCGCAAGTTTAATTAGAAACAAAATCTGGGTTTACAGTGTGAAAGCTAATACCATGTTTCCTGATGATATCTCCCAAGGGTAACATATAAAGAGTGAAAAGTAGCGGCCCTAGTACTGAGCCTTGAGGTACTCCATACTGCACTTGTGATCGATATGATACATCTTCATTCACTGCTACGAACTGATGGCAGTCATATATGTACGATTTAAACCATGCTAATGCACTTCCACTGATGCCAACAAAGTGTTCAAGTCTATGCAAAAGAATGTTGTGGTCAAATGTGTCAAACGCAGCTCTAAGATCCAATAAAACTAATAGAGAGATACACCCACGATCAGATGATAAGAGCAGATCATTTGTAACTCTAAGGAGAGCAGTCTCAGTACTATGATACGGTCTAAATCCTGACTGGAAATCCTCACATATACCATTTTTCTCTAAGAAGGAATATAATTGTGAGGATACCACCTTTTCTAGTATCTTGGACAGAAAAGGGAGATTCGAGATCGGTCTATAATTAACAAGTTCTTTGGGGTCAAGTTGTGTTTTTTTATGAGAGGCTTAATAACAGCCAGTTTGAAGGTTTTGGGGACATATCCGAATGACAATGAGGAATTAGTAATAGTCAGAAGAGGACCTATGACTTCTGGAAGCACCTCTTTTAGGAGCTTAGATGGTATGGGGTCTAACATACATGTTGTTGGTTTAGATGATTTAACAAGTTTATACAATTCTTCCTCTCCTATAGTAGAGAATGAGTGGAACTGTTCCTCAGGGGGTCTATAGTGCACTGTCTGATGCGAAACTGTAGCTGACGGCTGAATGGTTGCAATTTTATCTCTATTGGTATCGATTTTAGAAGTAAAGTAGTTCATAAAGTCATTACTGCTGTGGTGTTGGGAAATGTCAACACTTGTTGAGGCTTTATTTTTCGTTAATTTAGCCACTGTATTGAATAAATACCTGGGGTTATGTTTGTTTTCTTCTAAAAGAGAAGAAAAGTAATCAGATCTAGCAGTTTTTAATGCCTTTCTGTAGGATAGGTTACTTTCCCGCCAAGCAATACGAAATATCTCTAGTTTTGTTTTCCTCCAGCTGCGCTCCATTTTTTGGGCTGCTCTCTTTAGGGTGTGAGTATGCTCATTATACCATGGTGTCAAACTGTTTTCCTTAACCTTTCTTAAGCGTAAAGGAGCAACTGTATTTAAAGTGCTAGAAAAGAGAGAGTCCATAGTTTCTGTTACATCATCAAGTTGTTCTGAGGATTTGGATATGCTAAGGAATTTGGATACATCAGGAAGATAACTTAAAAAGCTGTCTTTTGTGGTAGAAGTGATGGTTCTTCGATACTTGTAACAAGAAGTAGAATTTACAATTTTGGCTATATGAAGTTTACACAGAACTAAATAATGATCTGAGATATCATCACTTGGCTGAATAATTTCAACACTATCAACATCAATTCCATGTGACAGTATTAAATCTAGAGTATGATTTCGACAATGAGTAGGTCCTGAAACGTGTTGTCTAACACCAATAGAGTTCAGAATGTCTATAAATGCTGATCCCAATGCATCTTTTTCATTATCGACATGGATATTAAAATCACCAACTATTAAAACTTTATCTGCAGCCAGAACTAACTCGATGTAAAATCACCAAACTCTTTAATAAAGTCTGTATGGTGCCCTGGTGGCCTGTATACAGTAGCCAGTACAAACATAACAGGGGATTTATCATTAACATTGGTTTCTCTGGATAATGTTATATGAAGCACCATTACTTCAAACGAGTTATACTTGAAGCCTGTCCTCTGAGAAATCCTGAAAACGTTATTATAAATTGAAGCAACTCCTCCCCCTTTGCCTTTTAGATGCGGCTCGTGTTTATAACAGTAATCTTGGGGGGTGGACTCATTTAAAATAATGTAATCATCAGGTTTTAGCCAAGTTTCTGTCAAACAGAGCACATCTATATTATGATCAGTTATCATATTATTTACAAAGAGTGTTTTCGTAGAAATGGATCTGATATTCAATAAGCTAAGCTTTATCATTTGTTTATCCATATTGCATTTGTTTTTTATTTGTTGAACCTCAATTAAATTGTTAACCTTAACTTGGTTTGGACGTTTTTTGTATTTTCTAGTTCGGGGAACAGACACAGTCTCTATAGTGTGATATCTAGGTGAAAGAGTCTCTATGTGCTGAGAATTAGCTGACCTCTGTGACGGGAGGCAGCTAGCAGACGGTCGGTTTAGCCAGTCTGTCTGCTTCCTGACCTGGGCCCCAGTTAGTCAAGTATAAACACTAAGACTATGTGCCATATTTCTAGAGAGAAGAGTGGCGCCACCCCAGGAGGGATGAAGACCATCTCTTTTAAACAGGTCAGGTCCAAAAAGACCTGCTGATACTAATGATGTCCACCCAGCACAGCCAGAAAAAAGTTGCAAAAACTGACAGCTATGGATGCATAAACTGGCAGCCATCTCAATTACCAGAAGGAGAGACAATAGACTCTCTACATCATACAAAAGAAGAACTTAAATTAATTTTCTCTCAGGAAGAACCAAGTGGATCAGACCGTGTAAGAGTGAATGATTTGATGGCCTTAACTTATGCAAGTCAGCGCATTGCAATAAACTCCACACCTTCACGTAGTGTAGATGAATTGAAAAGAGAATGGCCTTTCCTGTTTATGAAGAAGCTTTTAATGCAGCACTTCACTTACTGGGACCGAACTTGACGAAAGGCTGAGAGAATGCATTGCTGGAAAAGGAAGGAGGGTGCTCCAGTTTTTCCAAACTCCGCTTCTTCGCTGGACAAAAGAAGTGAAGACTGTTCTTGCCGACATTAAACGTCTCCAAGGCAAAAACATGGACTCAACAATTGCTGTAATTTTGCTGATGATGACCTTCTTTAAAGAGAAAGATAATGCCATTTCCCTTCTTGTTGATGTAATTATTATACTGGATTCATATAATGGCCAATGAATATATATTTTTTAGTTGTATAAAGATTTATTGCTGTCTCCCACATAAGCACTCCTTCTGTCTGACCTTTTGCATGCAGGTCACCAGTTCCCATGCAGATGCTGAAGCTCAGTTAACTCTTCCAAATACACCAAGATTAATCATGCTGGGTGAGGTTGTCATTCAGACTTATACCAGTTGATTTAGTTGCTTCTAAGAGATAATTCGGCCCTATAAGGTCAAGTTTTCAAATTTGTTTTTCAGGAGATTCCATCCTGACATCAAAAAAGTGGATGCTCTGCGTAGATGGACCCTTTTAGATTTAACCCCCAGAATGACTTCACATCTGCCCTGGCTGTCTTCTTTGCTTCCTTCTACATTTTCAACCTGAAGTACCAAGCTGGGGCTGTATCAACCCTGGAATTCAGCCAAAGGTAACTATTGATGAATCCATACAAATTCAAACTGTTTGGCATGGGCAGATCATGGTGAGTACTAGAAAATGAACACCTGTATCCAGTGTAGTCAACTTAGGACTGATTTTCATTCAAAATTTTGCAACTTATGCTATCGTTGCATAATAACTGATTATTCAGTATATTTATATTTTGATATAATCTTCTATTTACAGATTTTTGGTCAGGATAAATCAAGAGAACACAAAATGCAAAGCCAAATTTCAGCAGAGCCATAAAAGTGGCATGATGGTGCAACGTAGAAACAGGGCCCTGAATCCACATGTTGCCAGCTTCGTCAAAGAATTCACCAATTATGACTGGCTGAATTTATTAGAGTTAGGTAAGACTTTTAAGTACCGATTTAGTAAAGAGGAAAGATTAGTTAGTGTTGTTAAAAATATCAACAAACAAAAATCTAATTTCAATATTTTATTTGCTTTTAATAGGAATACAAACAATACATTTAAATGAAACCAGGAGCATTTTTACATTAATTGTATCAAGAAGGAAATTCAGAAAGGGCATGCATTGTGAAACAAATATCTCTGTGTAGGTCTATGCAGTGTTGAATATGTTTTTCCATTTCTTTCAGCGTGTATGTTGTTCGACATTGCAGCGTGCTGATGAGTATCGCTCTTCAGTTAATAAAGAGGTAAGTCATTTTGAAGTCTGTTTATCACATTGATGTCTGTCAAGCTGTAGTGCAAATCAGACATAACAATTCTGCTCGTTCTGCAAAGAGGGCCTAAATTTAATGCCAAATACTTCAGCATTCACAGGTATCAAGGGTGCGAGATGAGTGTTGGGGATTTGGTTGGACCTTTTTTGTTTGGGTTAAATAAAAACATTGCTTTGAAATCATGCAAGTTCAAAGTAATTCAGCAATAATGCATGGTCATATGCACTTTGCTGGTTCAGTATTTCCTACCACTGCCGCACAAACGTCAGAGAAGCTAACCATGGCCAGCCCTATGAAAGCGTGGAAAATAGAGGTTTTGCACCGTAGAAGGTTATCTGCAGAGTGCCTCCAGCAAAAAAAACTCTAATAAGAACAAGTACTTCAGTGCTGTGATACAATTTTAAGATATTTGTGTCGCGCAGTCATAGTAAGTGTCACATACCCTACAAAAATACAGAATCTAAAAAGATGCGGCACAACATAGGTTACTGCATAAATTTTAAGGAATGTTTTGCATCTATTTTATAGAGGCTGTGTCAAATGTAATTATAAACTAACATAGATTTTTGTTTGTCCTGCAGGCTTCTCCGATCCAGATGGATTTGATGTGATCTGCTCTAAGACAACAACACTTGATGTTGTTACCGTACTGTGTTCCAGCATCCCTTCAGGCAGCACAAAGATGGTTGTAGCTGCCGTGAAAGTGCTGGGATGGAGACAAAATGTGAGTATGCTATATCATTTCTTCAATTAAAAAAAATGAATGAATAAAATTGGCAAAGAGGCCTACTTCCATGTCTCCAAACCCTACTTGTTCTGCAACCTGGCAATGAGAGAGACTTAAGGGGACATTCGTTTAACAACAACTCTATCTACCCAAGTCACGGAAATAACCCCACTGAACGTACCTGACTGAGATAATGATGATCCCGATAACGGTGCCTCTTCGACCACTTTGCATGGCTTGGTCTCTGGGGTTCAAATCAGAGCCAGGCATTATTGTCCGAGGTGCCATATATTCAAAATGATATTTGTGCCAACTCCATTACCCACAGATGTGATGTCTGTAAATCCAAGTTCAGACTGCATGATTTCATCCCAGTTTTTGGCTCGCCGACAGGTTTTGAGAAATCGCCGACAAATGGCTGAAATCACAGGCAAATCGGTGCTCATTCAAGCAAGTGACAATCACACAGTGTAAATGAGCAAAGACGCAATCTGAGAGAATCACAGACGATGCCTGTGAGATATTTGTACCAAGTAGGCAGTTTGTGGAAACAAACCTTTTGAACTCTTTCCTCATAAGAAAGAAAGCAAGGTATAAAAGCTCCATCTTAATAAAGATCAGATGGACTCGCCTGGTCTGGACGGCGCACTGTTTGATTCAAATGTCCTGGGCGACACTTGGGGATCACCTCTCATCCTCCCGATCACAGTCCGGGCCACGAGTGTCTACTCCCAGGCTCTTCTCAGGAGGATTTATTTGGGTGGTATTCGGATTGAAGTTAAAAACTTTGTTGAATATTTGGGTTGTGATTTGAATAGTTCTGTGAGTGGAGAAAGAATGGGTAAAGGGTTATCAAAAAGTGAACAAAAAAATAACATTTCTGTCACGTAAGGCTCAGTTTCTAAATAAAGAAACTTTAAGAATGTTGGCAAATGCTTTAATTCAGCCACACTTTGATTGTGCCTGTACTACTTGGTACAGTAGCACACCCAAGAGGATAAAAGTTCAACTTCAAACAGCACAGAATAAATTAGTCAGGTTGATTTTAAACCTCAACAATAGATATCATGTCGGCCCTTCAGAACTTGAAAAATCAAAATGGCTGACAGTCGAAATTAGGTTGAGACAGTTGAAACTGAGATTAACAAGAAATATTTTGCATAAGAATTGATTTTACTTCTGCTTTTAATACTATGCAAACTGACATTCTTTTAGAACAACTTGATAGGATGAATCTGAATGGTGGGCTCATTCACTGGATTAGAAGTTTCTTAACTGACCGCCCTCAGAGAGTCTTAATGAATGGGGTTTATTCAGATGAGCTTGTTATAAATACTGGAGCACCACAAGGCTGTGTGTTGTCACCTTTGTTGTTTTCAATTTATATAAATGATATGACTGTGCACAGCACCAATGTTAGTTTACTTAAATATTCTGATGACATAGCCTTGGTAGGACTTCTCACAGAAAATAATGCAGCACATGAGGAAGCTTATTTTAGCCAAGTCACTTTATTGCAGGATTGGTGTCAAACTGTTAAATTGGAAATGAACGTGACTACAACAAAATAACTTTTTTCTCTGCACTCGCTAACAGAACAGATGCAGAGAGAGAGGCGTTTGCGCGCACTGGGAAAGAGAGGGTACACTTCAGTGACTCCAAGATGGCGCCGCCGAGTCCGGTCGTCGTCCAGGTCACTCCGCTTAGATTATGTTTTTATTTACTTTTTTACCTACTTTTGCTTTCTCTTTTTAAACACATTACCTCTGCATTGATCATATATGAAAAGGAAACACTTTTGGACATTGGACACCGCTTCACTGACCTGTTTCAGGACACTTTATCCTCCAACCCATCGTGGCCATCTGAGATTCTCCGGAACGCCAAGATGAACAATGGCCACCTGAATAACCACCCGAGGCGACGGAACAAGAAACACTGCGGGAGACGTGCTGGGATTCGCAACAGACTGAGGAAAAGAGCACACAGCCCTCCTTTACCGAGCATTTTGCTAGCCAATGTCCAGTCTCTGGAGAATAAGATGGACGATCTTAGAGCCAGGATAAACTTCCAACGGGACATTAGGGACTGTAACATCCTTTGTTTGTCTGAAACGTGGCTCACGCCCTTGGTCCCGGACGCTGCTGTAACGCCGTCTGAAAACTTCTCTGTTTTACGGATGGACAGGAAAGCCGAGGCCGGCAAATCCAAAGGCGGAGGAGTTTGTTTCATGATTAACAAGAAATGGTGTGACCCCAGGAATATCTCCACTCTGTCACGCTCCTGCTCGCCTCATCTGGAACATTTATCCATTATTTGCCACCCATTCTATCTGCCTCGGGAGTTTTCATCGATCATCATAACTGCCGTTTACATCCCACCACAAGCAGACACCGGCTTGGCTTTGTCTGAGCTTCACGGTGCGCTCAGCGGCAACATCAACAAACATCCTGACGCTGCTATTATCATTGCTGGGGACTTTAACAAAGCCAAACTCAGGCAAGTCATGCCTAATTTTTATCAACATGTATCCTGTCCAACCAGAGGATCGAATACACTGGACCATTGCTACACTCAGTTTAAGAATGCCTACAAAGCTCGCTCACGGAGCATGGCAAATCAGACCATGCCGCCATTTTCCTCACACCGGAATATAAACAACGGCTCGTTCAAGATCCCCCGGTGCAGAGGGTGGTGACGCGATGGTCCGCCCAATCAGAAACAGGCGGCTCTTGATGACGTAGACTGGGACATGTTTCGCGCAAGTTCATCTGACGTCAGTGAGTTCATGGATGTATCGTTAAGCTTTGTAAACACGCTAGCCGAACAAGTTATGGATACAATAACTATAAGGACATTCTCAAATCAGAAACCGTGGGTGGACAGATCAATCCGTGCAGCAGTAAACAAACGCACTGCTGCTTACAACACCGGCCTTCTGTCGGGAAACATGAGCAAGTACAAAGCATCGTGCTTTGCTCTCCGGCGCGCAGTAAGAGCCGCCAAACACAGACACAGGGAACACATAGAGTCACATTTCCAGCTAAATGTCTCCCGACGCATGTGGCAAGGACTAAGGACCATCTGTGACTTTGGAAATAAATCCTCTGCAGAGGCGAGAGCAGATCCGTCGCTGGCTGACGAGCTAAACACTTTCTACGGCCGCTTTGAAAGCAATCTAAGCAGTATGAGTCTGCCGATCAGTGTGTCAGGAAGCAGCAGTCAGAGCAGCGATCATCATCATCATGCGATCACCGTGTCGGAGGACGAGGTTCGAAGGGCACTAAAGCAAGTGAATGTAAGGAAAGCAGCTGGACCTGATGGGATTTCTGGCAATGTTCTGCGGTCCTGTGCTGATCAGCTTGCTGGTTTGTTTACATCCATTTTTAATGAGTCTCTTGCTACATCGGTGGTTCCCACCTCATTTAAAAAATAGGTCATCATCCCTTTGCCTAAGAACAATAAACCCTCTTGTCTGAATGACTATCATCCAGTTGCCCTCGCATCAATAGTCATAAAGGTCTTTGAGGGACTGGTTAAAAACATCATCTGCTCCTCCATCCCGGATACTTTGGACCCTCTTCATTTTGCCTATCGCCCAAACAGATCCACTGATGATGCCATCTCTCACATCCTGCACTCTTCTCTCACACACATTGACAGCAATAACAGGCTGCTATTTATTGACTATAGCTCAGCTTTTAATACTAAAGTCCCCTTAAAGCTAGCTTCTAAACTCATAGACCTTGGACTGAATTCTCCACTCTGCAACTGGATCCTTGATTTCCTCACCGGCAGACCTCAAGTGGTGAAACTAGGCCAGTACAACTCCAGCTCCATCACCCTGAACATAGGAGCCCCACAGGGCTGTGTCCTGAGTCCCCTGCTCTACTCTCTCTACACACATGACTGCATGTCTTCGCACAGCTCCACATCCATTATCAAATTTGCTGATGATACTGTGGTTCTGGGCCTCATTCACAACAATAATGAGACCGCTTACTTGGATGAGATAGAGAAATTAACATCATGGTGCCAGGACAACTGTCTCTCTCTGAATGTGAGCAAAACTAAAGAGCTGATTGTGGACTTCAGGAAGAGACAGCAGCAGCCCTATACTCCTCTTATGATCAGCGGGACCCCTGTGGAGAGGGTGAGCAGCTTCAAGTACCTTGGTGTACACATCTCTGAGGACCTGACTTGGACTACTCACATTCAAACACAGGTTAATAAAGCCAGGCAAAGACTGTACCATCTGCGACAGCTGAGGAAATTCAGGGTCTCACCAGCAATCCTGAAAATTTTCTATTCTGGGGACATAGAAAGTGTATTGACTCAGTGTATCTCAGTGTGGTATGGGAACAGCTCCAGTCAAGACTGCAAAGCCCTGCAGAGAGTTGTGCGCTTAGCTGAGCACATCTCTGGGTCTGCTCTCCCCTCTCTGCAGGACATCTACCTCAAACGCTGCAGAAGTAGAGCTGCAAAAATCATCAAAGACTCCATCCACCCCAGTAACCATCTTTTCACTTTGCTGCCATCTGGTAAGCGCTACCGTAGCCTGATGGCAAAAACCGAGAGACTCAGGAGGAGTTTCTTCCCCCAGGCCATCAGGATTTTAAACTCAAAACCCGCTTCCTAACATCCTCATGCCTCCACTTAATGTTCACTTTATCATTTTCACTTTATTCACTACCTCAAATTGACACACTACAGTGTCACCCTGTTTGCACATTTGCTCCTTGTACATTCCTGTGTATCTTAATATTTAAGAATACAGTAAAATGCATATATGCACATTGTACATCCCTGTACATCTTAATATTTAAGACTACAGTTTACATTCATGCACATTATTTTGCGTTCTATATTTAATTCTACAATATACATTTTTTATATTTTATTCTTATATTTTTATTGTTTACTTTTATTTCATTCTTACATAGATATACTTATGTATATTTTCATCTGTGTTGTTTTCTTTAATAATTGCACTCTCCATGGAGTGGACCTGACTCACATTTCACTGCTGGTTATATATGCTATATATCATTTTGTATGTGACGAATAAAAATCTTGAATCTTGAAGTGATGCGGCAGTGTCGGTTTTCAAGATGATAGAAAGTAATGTTTCTATAACGTTCACAATAACCCAAGAAAAAACTTTCATAACACTTTAAGAAAATTCATATTTTCAACATTTAACGAACATTCACTCATAACATTTTCATAATGTTTTCAAGAATATAGAATGGACTGTTTTTATAACATTTACTTAAACCAAGAAAAAACTTTCCTAATACATAAAGAAAATTCTAATTTTAAACATTTAACGAACATTCACCTACAACGTTTTCATAACGTTTTTGAATGTTCCTATAACATTCATATACACCAGTGATCCTCAAATCTGGCTCGCGAGATCCAGTTTCCTGCAGAGTTTAGCTCCAACTCTAATTAAACACACCTGCCTGTGATTTTATAATGATCCTGAAGACAATGATTAGCAAACTCATGCGTGGTTGATTAGGGTTAGAGCTAAACTTCGCAGGAAAGTGGATCTTGCGAGCCAGATTTGAGGATCACTGATATACACCAAGAAAATTTTTTTTTCTTATGCATGAAAAAAACTGGACATTTTAAACATTTGAAGAACATTCAATAATGATGTTTTCGTAATGTTTTCAAAATGGAAGGACGGAATGTTCCTGTAGCATTTGCAGAAACCTCACAAAAAATGTTCTTAATACATTAAAAAAACTTGCCGTTTTCAACGTATACAAAACATTCCAAAATAACGTTTTCATAACTTGAAGGAAATTTTAGTAAAACGTTCTGACAACTCATTTTTGTTAGCTTGGTGGTCAGTTTAGGGCTGAAATTATTCCTCGAGTAACTCGATTACAAAAAATGTTCAAGGCAAATTCCTCTGCCTCGAAGCCTCTTTAAATTTATTTTAAATCTCACGTCAGGTTCTTTCGCAATGATTTTTTTTTTTATGTGATACATGTTACGTCACCCACAAAGCTTAAGGAGACACAAGCGCTGCGTCCGAAATCTCATACTGCAAGCAGTGTTTTGATTTGAGGACGCAGGCAAACGTAAAGAGAACGTCTTGGCGTGTGTACATTGCAAGATAGAGCTGTCATACCACAACTAGGCCCCTATGATTTAATCGATGCAGAAAAACGGAGGGAATCGCGGAATACAGTCATAAAAACGGAATTTACAGTTTAACGTGGAATGGCACGGAATTTGCCAAATTTTGAATGAATTAATCAGAAATAGGTCATTGCACTTACATCAAATCATGATATGGAATAATATCTGTGAATATTAAGCCGGAACAGTCTATTTAAATATGAATCCTGCAATTTCTGCGTGTCTCTGTTAAAGGGTTAGTTCACCCAAAAATGAAAATTATGTCATTAATAACTCACCCTTATGCTGTTCCAAACATGTAAGACCTCCTTTTATCTTCGGAACACAGTTTAAGATATTTTAGATTTAGTCCGAGAGCTCTCAGTCCCTCCATTGAAGCTGTGTGTACGGTATACTGTCCATGTCCATAAAGGTAAGAAAAACATCATCAAAGTAGTCCATGTGACATCAGAGAGTCGGTTGGATTTTTTTGAAGCATCGAAAATACATTTTGGTCCAAAAATAGCAAAATCGACGACTTTATCCAGCATTGTCTTCTCTTCCGTGTCTGTGTGAGAGAGAGTTCAAATCAAATCAGCTGGATTTCCGTTTCGCGAACGAATCATTCAGTTCACCAAATCGAACTGAATCGTTTTAAACGGTTCGCATCTCTAATACGCATTAATCCACAAATGACTTAAGCTGTTAACTTTTTTAATGTGACTGACACTCCCTCTGAGTTCAAACAAACCAATATCCCGGAGTAATTAATTTACTCAAACAGTACATTGACTGAACAGCTGTGAAGAACACCGAGCCGAGCCAGATAACGAACAATAGACTGACTCGTTCACGATTGAAGAACCGGTTGCATCGGTGTTCGGATCACCAGTAGTTCTTTCGGACAGTTCGATTCAATAAACCAGTTGAAGAAAACGGTTCACCAGTTCTTTTGTGCTCGACGTAATGGCGTCATTGGCGATGGTTGCCCTTGATTCAAGCCTTCGGTTTACCTGCAGCCATAACACTAGCACAGAATCAGTTCAGAATCAATCACCAAAAGAATCAGTTCAGTTCAGACGCTCTGTGTGTCGGTCTGCTTCACGCTGAATCACACATGCGCAGTATCATCAGCTCCTCGGTTCACGAATCGGACGCGTCTGACAGAAACGGTTCTTGACTCGTGAACGAGTCAATGTTTTGTTCGTTATCTGGCTCGGCTCGGTGTTCATCTTCAGTTCTCTCTTCACAGCAGTTCAGTCAATGTACTGTTTGAGTATGTACTGGTTTGTTTGAACTCAGAGGGAGTGTCAGTCACATTAAAAAAGTTAACCGCTTAAGTCATTTGTGGATTAATGCGTATTAGAGATGCGAACCGTTTAAAACGATTCAGTTCGATTTGGTGAACTGAATGATTCGTTCGCGAACCGGAAATCCAGCTGATTTGATTTGAACTCTCTCACACAGACACAGAAGAGAAGACAATGCTGAATAAAGTCGTCGTTTTTGCTATTTTTGGACCAAAATGTATTTTCGATGCTTCAAAAAATTCTAACTGACCCTCTGATGTCACATGGACTACTTTGATGATGTTTTTCTTACCTTTCTGGACATGGACAGTAGACCGTACACACAGCTTCAATGGAGGGACTGAGAGCTCTCGGACTAAATCTAAAATATCTTAAACTGTGTTCAGAAGATAAAAGGAGGCCTTACATGTTTGGAACAGCATAAGGGTGAGTTATTAATGACATAATGTTCATTTTTGGGCGAACTAACCCTTTAATGAATGGAGCAGAAGCGCGTCTTCATTCATTAAACACACTGAAGCGCGCGTGATGCTCGTGGTGATTTCAGCGTCTGCTGTCTCACTAAATAAGACGTGAACACATGAACAACATCTGCAGAACTGCTCTGACAGTCACTTCATGAGCATCTGACCGTTTGATTTGAGTAAAACTACCGTCACATCACATACACAGAGCTGTAAAGGTATGTCAACCCGTCAAAATAAAAGTCTGGTTAAAGACTATTGGGTTGCTGTTTATTATACAGTACGTGTACTTACTTGTACTTATAGTGTACTTACAGTGTATTTATCAAAGAAAGTTCTGGTAATACAAGGTAACTACAAGGGTTAGTTTTAGGGGTAGGTTCAGGGTTAGTACCTAGTTATTACATAGTTATTGTAATTACTATAATAAGTACATAGTATGTACATGGGGAACAGGACTGTAAAATAAAGTGCTACCGACTATTGTCCAGCAGAATGTACATAGCTGCTTCTACAAAAAAAATCTAACATTTTTTTTAAGGTTTAATCACACAACATTTCTTCCATGTTTTATTTTTTATAGTAAATCCCCTTTGTTTACCAAAAAGTTAAGTAAATTTTCAATAATTAAAAGATAAATTAAAATAATGTTTTATGTGTTTAATGTTTAATGTGTATCTCAGAAAATGCTTTATTTAAAACCCCAACTGAATGGCCCTTAAATGCACTTAATTAACCTGTCAACTTTATTGTCATTGTTCACAGTACAAGTACAGTTAGAGAAACAATGGGTAATAATTAAATGTTTATTTTTTTATGTATGCATTGCATTCTATGCATTTAAAAAGTAAAAATATTTTTTTTCTAAAAAAGGAATCTTAGTTGTTCATTTTAAGAGACCCACGAGTCTTATTTTCTCTTGCATAATTAATATTGAACTTTAATTAAGCAAAAACACATTTTATCTGATTACTCGATTAATCGATGGAATTTTTGGTAGAATACTCGATTACTAAAATATTCGATAGCTACAGCCCTAGGTCAGTTGTTAACAAGCAACAATTAAATTACTTGTTAATTACATTACATCCACCAAGGTGGAGGATCAACGGCAGGGGGACCACTCAGGTCCTTCAAGGACAAAAATCGAACATTTCACAAAATATAATAATGTATCAAAATCATTGTTACTGCTAATCAATGACATATCCAAGACTGTAATAATTAAAGACAAAAAGGCTGTTTAGCATTTAGTATTTGGAAAATAATAATAATGATTATTTTTATTTTTATTTAAAAAAAAAATACAGAAGCGACATTGTGTAAACAAAACTGGCATTTAAAAGGTTATGAATCTGAAAATGAATTAATTTTTGGTAATTGTGATTAGAGCTGATGCTGGTAGAGAAAAAATTACGTCATTGAAATATATAATATTTTTATGACCATTTTTAGACATGGACATTTTTGTCCACTATGGACCTATGTACAACTTTTTTTCATTGATTCACAAGTATTAAATATGGCCTGCTGGACCATATTATACTAGGATTATTAATTTTAAAACATTTTAAAAGTCAGTCACAAAAGATGGCTTTCAGGATACAATGCTAATACTAACTACAAACAGTAAAGGATGCTAGTTCCCAGTCAATCCCCCTTTTTTAAGGCGTGTTATTGGGAACGGGTGTCTTGTTGAGCGTGGCGATCACTGATTGGGCAGTTCGGTGAAGAGGAGACACATAAATAGGGCATCAGAAACACTGGAAGTGGTTGGTGATTCCCAGTAGTTATTGTGGGTGCAACGGAGCGAGTGGGGGAGAGAGTGTATGGTGTACTGTGGAGCTTGGGCAAAGAGAGATACACACACAGGGCTGAGTATAAGAATATCTTTATTGGAGCATTGTGTTCAGATGCATTGTGTGATGTGAAGTTAACACACATTGAAGATCTGCTAGGAATGCAGGAAGGAGATCGTGCTGCCAGTTGTGTCGGATGTCGGTTTTCTGGAAGAGAAGTGGAAAGATCTAGTGGTAATGAAAGTGTGAGTACACTGAAGTATTCATCGTGTCAACAGATATTTTGCAAGTGTGGAATATCCATATACCTCTTGTGAGTTGTGACCAGTGTGAGCGGCCCCACCGTAATATGATTGGTGGGTGAGCCGGAACCAGCGAAAAAGGAGTCGGGTGCCTTGTCGTGGCTGTGACGTTTCCTCTGGCCGTCTGCTGCATCGGTGCCCCCAACTCCAGGAACTAATCCCCGGTCCTATGTGGTTTTGACCCTAATTCACTGTGAGTGTGTGGAGTGCAGTGGGTGAGTCCTTTTCTTTTCTGTGTGTACACTTGAAGTCTGCAGTGTCGTGCTGTGTCATGTTGTCAGTAATCACCCTCTAGGCTGGGAGAGAAAACCCTGTGGGGAAGAACGTGCACCGGTGTTGTGAGATGTCTTTTATATACATGCCCGCTCGTGGCTTTGGACCCCTACTCCGCAGAGTGGTGACGTGTCAACAATAGCAAGTAAGGAACCGTGTGCATATTGTGGGGGATGACGACTGAGAGAAGTGTTGGCTGCTATATGAACATCCAGCTGTGTAGCCCTTGTGTATGAATACCTGTTTGTGGAGTGCTTTCAGAGGTTCGCCCCTGTCTAGATCTCTGGTCTGTTGTCTGGAAGAGAGGAGAGGGAAGCGTTCGAGTCATTCCTGAGGTACATACCCGGTGGCACAAACCTACCTGAAGTCACCCAGCGTGGTGGCACCAGCTGAGGCCGTGGAAGGCCCAACGAGCAGCAACTTCAATCTGTACTTCTATCCACTCTTGGTCAAACTCGAGAGGTGGTGTCTTTCTCCATATTTTCACTGAAGCTAAGTACATTTGTGAAGGAACTCTGTCTGTTACCAGTCCTACCAGTCCCCTTTGTATACTTGCCTGTATGTCCAAAGTCAAGCTCCAGTTGCCCCTGTATACCCCTCTGTACGCCCAAAGCTAAGAGCCAGCGTATTGTCCTTGTATACTTACTTGCATGCCCAGAGTCAAGCTCTAGTTGCCCTTGAATACTCACCTGTACGTCCAAAGTAAAGACCCAGTTGTCCTTCTGCATACTTACCTGTACGCCCTGAGTGAAAAACCAGTGCATCGCCCTTGCATACTCACCTGCAAACTCCATCCGTAGGGTTTACCTGGACGAAAATTGAAGTTAACCCTCTGGAGTCTAAGGGTATTTTTGGGGCCTGGAGAAGTTTTGTCATGCCCTGATATTTGTGCTTTTTTCAGTTTCTTATAAATATCTAAATTGGTAAAGTCTAATATCACTGTAATCAGCACAAACTGGGCTATAATAATATGTGAAATGCATGTATGTACATGATTGTATTTTTGAGAAAAAAAATGTTATGCATGGTTAGTGAAAAACTAAAAATGTTAAATCACTTGAATAGGGCCATAAAACACATACATAACATTGGTTCCTGGGATTGTTGAGAACTGGAGCTTGTAGCCTAGAATTTTTCTTTCTGAATTATGTGAAAATCATCTTGTTTACTCATTCACAGAAAACAATATATTGATTTAAATTTTCTAAGACACTTTTTGTTGATAAAAGTCATATGGGAGTAGGCGTCAACTATCATGAATATCATTATTTACACCTGAGAAGACAAAGCCCTGCATAATGAGCTGCATAATGAGCTGCATAATGAGCCTCAGTCAGCTGAGCAACTGTGGGTGAGGAGTTACAAGAAAGAATGTGAGAACAAAATAAAAGTATATAATTTTATGTTTGTAGTTCATTAAGAATATATTTAATTATCCCACAACATAATTTAATATCCACTTGGGGGAGCAGTTAAACAGTTTATTAGGGACAATCAAAGCTGACTTTCAAACAAATTTTTAGGCATCCTTACTCCAGTCACACAATCCTTCAGAAATCCTTTTAACAATATTATTTTCTACCAAAAAAAAATAACAAAAATAAATAAACATTTATCATAATCATTATTATTATTATTATTATTATTATTAATGTTGAAAAGAGCTGATAATATTTTTCAGTTTTTTTAGGGGGAATAAATTGAAAGAACTGCATTGTTTTTACATCTGTTAGAGTTATCTCTATTTGTCACATTTATATTATTTACATCAAGCTTTTGAATGGTATAGTATTGTATACTGTTAGTGAAACTTCATTATGTTTCACTTGATTATACATTTAGTCAGGAATTATAGTTTGGAAAAAGTATTTGGAAAAAGTCTAACTAGTAAAATGTTTACACGTTATGTGAAAACTAGTACAAGTATATAAATAAATAAAAAGAGACTTACTCATGTTTATGATCTCTGCTGAATAAAGTGCTTCATTCTTTTTTCTGAGGAAATCCATTTCCCAAATCCTCAACCACATCACATCTTTTTGGGGTGAATTATGTCTTATTCCTCTCATCGCGAAGCAAACAGTAAAATAAAATAAAAACTTGAAGAATAGTCTGGCTGCTTTTTCTTCTGTGTGGGCGTATTCAAGCCGCGCGCTTCAGTTTGAATCTGAATAGCGCGTTCAGTGAGGGGGCGTGGTCACATTAGATATAATGAGCGGAGATATGAAAAATAGACATCGCGTTGTTTTCATATGGATTACTTTATCTCAGAATATTTGTTTTCGGCAGCACTTGTTTAGTTTAAAAGTAGACATTCCAGGCTTTCTATAGATATCTCTCTCATGTCTCTTCGTTGAGTATTCACTGAGTTACAGTTCATTTTAATGACATGTTTGTACATGACAATCAGCAGAGACAAAGACTGTAGACAGCATACCTTGTTTGTTATCTTTATTTTATAAGTGCACAAAGGTTTTTTGTTATTATGTCTGTATCCAAAAAAAAGTAGACCCTTTACAGATTCGATTGATGTATTGCTCTTATCTGTACGATTAAAACTGAGAGTGTAATTTAAGTTCTTTTCGGGGTTATCCGGAGAAAATGACTCAAAACGCATATATGCGTTAATGGACTTCAGAGGGTTAAAGATTGTGTATCTTTCTTGCATACTTACCTATACACCGAAGGCCAAGACCCCAATATATTCACCCGCATACTTACCTGAGGACCTTTTAGGCATTTCCAACCGCGGACCCAGAATCTCGTGGCGAACGGCGTCAGGTACGCACCCCACCCAATTCATCAGAATTACTTACCTTCTTTACTCTGCGTGCAGGGACTGGAAGGGCCCCACCGACGGTTCTCCTGCAGGAGAAACACAAAGGCACTACTGAGAAAAACCCTGTTGAGTCACGTGAAGGAAAGGACACAAATCACCAACAGGCTTACCTGAGAGTCCCCGTGACAGAGTCAGAAGTGACTCGGACCTATACTCTCTGGCCCCGAGAGTGGATTTTAGATTCCCTTTTCCCTTCCCTTCACACCTTTTAAATAATTTAAAGTTTGTTTTAATCATTCTCTCTCTCATGTGTCTGGTCATTGGGGTGTTCTTGGGACCTCCTCGAGGTGGGACCTAGGGAGGGGCGAGACGAACGACATCTGTGGTCCGCTCCGACCTGTGACACTTTATTAAACTGGTAAGATAAACCTCTTATAGAATGTTTGATTTTTTTTCCCAACTTTAGGAAAAAGAGGACATCACGAATCCATTGTGTTGGGGTTGGAGACCTCTGATCCTTCCACTACTAAAAGCTATACAATCAGATTGTATTTTTGTAAGATTATATGTCACAGGAGTAATTCCAAAAATAGCTATCAGCGGGCAATGTGTGCATGAGATGCTGGGGTAAATCTACAGTGATCACAATCAGGATATATATGCTGAAAGTGCTTAGAGAGTTTTAGCTTTGTCCAATGTACATGGGTGAACAATTTTGCACTGCAGCAGTCCGTGTCTTGCACAGACTGAAGATTTGTGTATTCTGTAAAAGACTGATTCCCATTCCTCATCCGATATAACCATTTCTAAATCATCTTCCCACCAAGATTTTATTTGTGAGGGGGATGTATAGACTGGGGTCATGATTTTTCAGGACAGTGCTGATATAATGCCCTTCCATCTTGGAGGACTTTCCAATAAATGATTAAATGGAGAACAGGAAGGTGGAGCAGGAAACTGGGGGAACATTTTACGAACAAAGTTCTGGATTCGGAGATAACGAAAAAAATGATTCTTTGAAATATTTTACTGCTCACATTCTAGCAGGTTTGTCATTCCATTTAAATGAGGTGAGAACGCCATCCAGCCTACAAAAATGAGTTTGGTATAAACACAGGGATACACTGGAACAGAAAGGTAAACTTAGGCAACACATTCATTTTGACAGAATTTATTCGACCTGCAACTGATCAAGGAAGTGAGGCCCAGCACTTAAAGTCCTGTTCAACTTATTTTCAGTAAAAAGTTTTAAAAAAGGTATTAGAAACACGTATATCTAAGTATGTAAATGAGTGGGAAACCTTAAACGGGAAAGAAGAGAAAGAGAATTCCCGGGCAGCATTGTTGATTGGAAACACTTCACTTTTCTGTAAATTCAATTTATAACCGGAGAAAGGATTCAGACGGGTCAGAAATATATAAGAGCAAGTCGTCCGTGTACATAGAGACTTTATGCTCTCGTCCTCCTCTGATTATACCAGCTATTTTTTAATTTTGATGTAAAGCGATGGCCAAAGGCTCTGTTGCCACTGCAAACAAAAGAAGCGAGAGGGGGCAACCCTGTCTAGTGCCATGATTAATCTGAAAATATGCATAGGAAATAGTGTTGGTATGAACTGAGGCAAGTGGGGCTTGGTAATAACTTGATCCAAGATATAAAACTCGGTCCAAATTTTGCTGACATTAAAGAATGAGAGTCTGTTTTTAATAAAGCCAGTTTGGTCGGTGGAAATTATACTACGAAGAATTGTTTCTAATCGCAATGCAAGAATTTTGACTAAAAATTTTCAAATGACTCATTGTACATATTTAACAAAAGGGGATCTAATTTACTAGAACATTTCTTTAAAAAATCAGTGTCAAGGCCATCTGGCCCACTTTGCATGGCTGAGATGGCATCATGAATCTCATTTAAAGATATAGGGCTGTCTAGGAACTGCACAGAATCAGTACTAATGCGAGGTAATGAGAAATCTTTGAAAAGATTATTCCACATAATCAGTCGTTTGTTCAGAAGAATACAATACTCGATAAACTTACACAAATTAATTATTGATTTCATAATGATCTGACAGTAGGATATTGTGTACTTTAATAGCTGGAATGATATGGGAAGCAGAGGATTGTCTAAGCTGGTGGGCAAGAAGCTTGTTTGTCTTCTCTCCATATTCATAATAGGTATGCCTTGATTTAATCAGCATCTCCTCAGTTGTGACAGTAGAGAGGGTATCAAAATCAGTTTTTAAGAGAAGACGTTCTTTAAGTAAATTGGGAGAAGCGTTATTTACATATTGTCATTCTAATTGGGAGATGCGATCTGTCAGACCAGCCAAAGATCTTCTGTTTTTTCTTTTCAAATGATATAAGATATAATTATAATATAATCCTCTAATATAAGCTTTGAATGTTTCCCAAAGGTTGCTACAGTTTGTGTTGTACCTGGGGTAACATTCATGCTGATAAAAAAGTATATTTGGGAAGAAATTGTATCGACAAAATCTTGAATAGTTAGTAGACGAACATTCAGCCTCCAGAGTGGTCTTTGCATATATCTACACTCAAACCTCAGGCCTAAAGTAAGAGGAGAATGATCTGAAATAACAATTGCATTGTAAGTACAATGCTGAACCCATGGCAAGAGCTTGTTGTCAATTAAAAAATAATCAATGCGAGAAAAAGACTGATGGACGTGGGAAAAAAAGGAATAGCTGTGCATAGATGGGTTCAGACATCTGTGACAGCATAATCATTAAGAAAATAATTTATTATTTTTGCTGACTTTGAGGTGGTTGCTCCTCTTTGAGGAGCATTCAGTCAAGTTTAGGATTTAGACAAAGATTGAAATCTCCTCCAATTATCAAATACTTTGAATGCAAATTTGGTAAAACTGAGCGGAACTTAATGAAAAAATTATCATCATCAAAGTTAGGGATTAATAGAAATATCTTTATGAACAAGGATAGCAACTCCCCTTGCTCTACTAGAAAATAAGGAGTGAAAAGTTTGTGTGACCCATTTTCTGCATAATTTAGTGTGGTCAGAGACATTGAGATGTGTTTCCTGCAAAAATACTATTTTAGCTTGTAAGCTTTTCCAGGTGAGTTATTCGCTTGTTAAATCTGACGTCACATAGCAACGCTTCCGTGTCCAACCGCTCTATCAGTTACCAGTAACTTTGTGAAGCTTGGAAGGATGACCAAGACCCTTTACATTCCAGCTTAAAAAATTAATGACCCTGCTTATGAATACACAGGGGAGAGAAAACTATTGAAGATATACAGTATTGTTCAAAATAATAGCAGTACAATGTGACTAACCAGAATAATCAAGGTTTTTAGTATATTTTTTATTGCTACGTGGCAAACAAGTTACCAGTAGGTTCAGTAGATTCTCAGAAAACAAACAAGACCCAGCATTCATGATATGCACGCTCTTAAGGCTGTGCAATTGGGCAATTAGTTGAAAGGGGTGTGTTCAAAAAAATAGCAGTGTCTACCTTTGACTGTACAAACTCAAAACTATTTTGTACAAACATTTTTTTTTTCTGGGATTTAGCAATCCTGTGAATCACTAAACTAATATTTAGTTGTATGACCACAGTTTTTTAAAACTGCTTGACATCTGTGTGGCATGGAGTCAACCAACTTGTGGCACCTCTCAGCTGTTATTCCACTCCATGATTCTTTAACAACATTCCACAATTCATTCACATTTCTTGGTTTTGCTTCAGAAACAGCATTTTTGATATCACCCCACAAGTTCTCAATTGGATTAAGGTCTGGAGATTGGGCTGGCCACTCCATAACATTAATTTTGTTGGTTTGGAACCAAGACTTTGCCCGTTTACTAGTGTGTTTTGGGTCATTGTCTTGTTGAAACAACCATTTCAAGGGCATGTCCTCTTCAGCATAGGGCAACATGACCTCTTCAAGTATTTTAACATATGCAAACTGATCCATGATCCCTGGTATGCGATAAATAGGCCCAACACCATAGTAGGAGAAACATGCCCATATCATGATGCTTGCACCTCCATGCTTCACTGTCTTCACTGTGTACTGTGGCTTGAATTCAGAGTTTGGGGGTCGTCTCACAAACTGCCTGTGGCCCTTGGACCCAAAAAGAACAATTTTACTCTCATCAGTCCACAAAATGTTCCTCCATTTCTCTTTAGGCCAGTTGATGTGTTCTTTGGCAAATTGTAACCTCTTCTGCACATGCCTTTTTTTTAACAGAGGGACTTTGCGGGGGATTCTTGAAAATAGATTAGCTTCACACAGACGTCTTCTAACTGTCACAGTACTTACAGGTAACTCCAGACTGTCTTTGATCATCCTGGAGGTGATCATTGGCTGAGCCTTTGCCATTCTGGTTATTCTTCTATCCATTTTGATGGTTGTCTTCCGTTTTCTTCCACGTCTCTCTGGTTTTGCTCTCCATTTTAAGGCATTGGAGATCATTTTAGCTGAACAGCCTATCATTTTTTGCACCTCTTTATAGGTTTTCCCCTCTCTAATCAACTTTTTAATCAAAGTACGCTGTTCTTCTGAACAATGTCTTGAACGACCCATTTTCCTCAGCTTTCAAATGCATGTTCAACAAGTGTTGGCTTCATCCTTAAATAGGGGCCACCTGATTCACACCTGTTTCTTCACTAAATTGATGACCTCAGTGATTGAATGCCACACTGCTATTTTTTTGAACACACCCCTTTCAACTAATTCAACTAATTGCCCAATTTTACAGCCTTAAGAGCGTGCATATCATGAATGCTGGGTCTCATTTGTTTTCTGACAATCTACTGAACCTACTGGTAACTTGTTTGCCACGTAGCAATAAAAAAATATACAAAAAACCTTGATTATTCTGGTTAGTCACATTATACTGCTATTATTTTGAACAATACTGTATACAGAGATGTTGAAAATTGACAAAAATAATTTTTGGATTGTGCATTGTATAGTATATAGCCACAACAAGAGGAAGAGAAGAGAGAGAGAAAAAGAATAAAATAAAACAAAAAAATTCTGGAAAAATGACCTGTAACCCCCACCCATTTCAACACCTCCCCGAACCAGGTGTATACAAAACCCCATAAGGCACGAAAACACAGACGAGCTACTTCGCGTCTAGGATACACGAGCAAGAACTAAACTAAGTGCATCATCAGGTGAACAAACATAAATTCCAGATGGTTACCCTCTTCTCCCTCGTCGATTCTGATCAGTCTGATGTTATTTCTCCGTGATCTGCTTTCGAGATCCACCCACTTGAGAGACAAAGCGATAACTTTGGTCTGAGGTTAAGCCACAGTAGTTTCGAGATGCATGAGAGTGTCGCTCGCGGTCGTCGCCAAGTCCTCGACACATTGCAACCGCTCCTAATGCGAACTAAGAGATTGCTGTATTAACACTGTGTATGTCTGATTGTAGACCACTGGTCGCACTTTCGATCTTGTCATTTTTCATGGATTCGAGTGATTGTTTGAATGTTTTAGCTGAAAGTGTCTCCCCCTCATTAGTGCATCTAGAGTCGGCCGAGCTAGCCTTGTTAGCCCGCGTCTCTTTGCCACCTCGTTTGTTGCCTGGAGCTGCCATGAAAACACTACTAGCTCTTTGCCAATGAGTGTTCAGAAATCATATCCCAGTGAAAGAATCAAATAAATAAACTTCTAGGTCTGATTATTATTTAATTGAAATTTCACCTGTGAGGAGCTCACTAAAAACGCGTCCACATCGTGTTCGCGCAACAGTGCCCCCCCCCAGCCAATCCCCATTTTACAGCATAGCGTGCTCACGCTAATGTGAACATTAAAATTATCAAAAATAAATGCACTGAAGCACTTGCCTCAGATTTCATATGTAAAAAACGTATTGCCAAATGCATGGCGCTGAATTTTGTTATACATTTTAAAAGTTTTGTTCTAATATATGGATTATGCTAATACTATTTGGAATAAGTATTTTTTATAAGTACTTTTTAACTGTTCACAATGGTTGTTTTGAGGATGTTCTGTAGGATAATGATCACAAATAGGACCTCTGTAAATTTGCAATAAACAAATTTACAATGCAATTCCATTGACAATGCAATCGAGATGTTTAAATTTGAATAGGGGGGATAATATTGCTTGTCAGCTGACGGGTGATTAAAATGGAGTGATCTATAGTGTCAAAAGCAGCACTGAGATCATGAAGAATCAGTATAGACCGACAGCCAGAATCAGAAGCCTGGGAGTCAAGAATAGCAAAGTTAGAGAGAGAAATACCAGAAAATGCTGAAATATTTAAGGAGGAGGCAGCAGAAGTATGAGTGGAAACCATGTGTTTACGTATATTATCAATTCTGGTGCTAAAAAACTCCCAAAACATAATACAACGGTGATTTGAAGCAGTAACATTAGAGAGGCTGTGATTTTTAAGCAGCTTGTTGATTGAGTGAAACAGTCATTTAGGGTTTCTCTGATTGCTGACAATTATCTGAGAATTAACACAATTTCAGCCTTATATTCGAGTAAGCTGTCTTTGCAGGATCTACGCTCTATTTTGCGACATAAAGCCTTCAT
The DNA here is from genome assembly GCF_003368295.1 of Carassius auratus. NCBI lineage: Eukaryota > Metazoa > Chordata > Actinopteri > Cypriniformes > Cyprinidae > Carassius > Carassius auratus. Next base: position 221,026 of record NW_020528444.1, read on the forward strand.
AGCACGCAGATCATCGTTGTACCAAGGAGCAGAGCGTGCAAAAGAAACAGATCGTGATTTCAGCACAGAAACGTTATCATCAAGATCATCAGATAGAGAATCACAACTTAAAACAAGAGTAAATAAATCTAAAAAATCAGTGGGCTCAATACAGATAATTAATAATGTGAGAATCAGTAATAGACAGGTAATAGTAGTAGTTTTATAATAATGACTGTTAACTTTTTAATTTTCATAACTGAATCAACATGAAGCCTGACATAATTCACTGCTAAAGTTATTGTACACATACTGTAACTTTTAGAAGATGACAAAAAATAGGGAAAAAGGCATTAAAAATGAGATCGCAAAGAAAACCAAGCTTTATGTAAAATGCAATAAAAACGAATTATCTTCATTTTATTCTAGCATTCTTTATTATGAGAGTTCTTAGGGGAAAAACAAACGTAACAAGCATTCATAAAACATTTATTTCACGACCAATACAGCAATCCTTTATCAGCTGAGATCTATCAGAGAAAACCTCCCTCATACCCAAAGAAATAATCCTGGAACAATATTCCCTCCAAACAGCTAAACAAGATAATCAGCACAAAAACCATGCAGATGTTAGATTTCAATAAGATTAAAATTTGTCAAATGATTATCTAAAATACACTACAACAAAAATATATCATGAGTAATCAAGAATATTTATGAATGAATGAACCAAAAATGAATAAAAGAGTACCATAGTTTGGATCCACACGTTTATATGAATGAAGAAAATAAATGTAAAGAAAGTAATCGATTATAACACAAGCCTATGTGTGCTCTTTGAAAGCAAAGCCAAATTAAGTTGTTCTGTGAAGATCTGCTTTCCTGGCATTAGCCAGGCTGACAATCACTTCTCAGACACGATTTATATGTGCACTCATTTAAACTTTACTAAGTAATATCCCTTACTTTCCAGCAATCAAACATCATTTTCTAAAAAGTGTGTTTTACAATTCATTATATTTTGACTAGAGTGCTTCTCTCTTTCTATGTCCAGCATGCATTGGCTATTAAAAATGTGGTTAGGCCTAGCAAAATGTTTCTGCAAATAATTTCTCAAATTGCAACACTGTTGGGGATTTTGTCTGGGGACAAATAGCAATAATCCATTGTTAATTCCTCATTCCGGCTCTTGATGATGTTGGTCACCTCATCTAGTTTGTGGCGGAAAACCTTTATGGCTTCTTTCGCTGGTTGCTCTGTGAAGTACATATCAGGATACACGCCTAAGAACAGCTGGAGAAAAAAGGAAGGTCTTCAGAAAACAGAGCAATATTTTTCTTTCTTTTTACAAGGTAAACAGACTCTTCGCTATGGTCTACCCCCTTGGTTTCTGTCAATCACTCAGGCAAGTTTATAAAACATCCCAGAATGTGCTCATAACCAGTGTTGCCAAGTCTGTAATTGTCCCACAGAATCTGGCTACTTTAACACTGTTGTGCAGGTTGATGCGACGCCAATAATATGGTATTTTGCCCCTGGAATGGGAAATGTAACGGGAGATATATTTTCTACACCCCAATTTATAATGGGGGACCATCCTGGCTGGAAACGTGACTGGGCTAGTTTTGAGTAGCAATTGGGTGAGTTTTCTTTTACAAACCTGGCAACTCTGCTCACAACATGGAAAAAAACTGAATGATGTTAGAATGTTATAATCAAATCAAAACCAGTGACAGAGATCGACATGATATGCATGGTGAAATGAAATGAAATTTCAAGTGAAAAGTGTATGCGAATCAGACATCAAACCTCATTTTTCTCGGTCCGACTGAGGGCCCAAACTGTTCCTAAAACCTTGCTGGAACATTCACGGTCAGGCAGACTCTCCAGGATGTACTCCAAATCCACCTGGCCCTTCTCTTGGGGAGGCGGCTTGCGCATGGTGGAAGGACTGTTGGGCATCCAGCAATACCAGTCAAACTGGAACATAAACTCTCAGATATTAGCTTATAGATATTATCCAGAATTTTGCCTATAAATTTTAAACATTCTTGTCAATGATATGAAAGTGTGTAACCTCACCTGCCCAAAGTTGACAGCAGCATGTTGTGCTGAAGCTGTGAATATCACAGTAGCCAGATACTCGACCAACTGCTCTCGAGAGCTAAGAGACTTTGGAAAGTCTGTAAACAGTGGTAGTATGCATTTAACATATATAAACTTTTAAAAGTGACACAAAGGTGCATAGAGAATATACAAAGTTACAAACAATCAAGCAGACAAACATACACTGACACTTTGATAATCTGAACCTGTACTCACTGCCAGAATTATTCATGCCGAAGCAGGCAACATCCTTAACAAACTCTTGAATCTCCACATCTTTTTGGACTGCCTCATCACTGTCATAGTAGATATTGACCACAGCAGAAACAAAGCTACAGAAAAATGAAAAAAAAAAAAAAAAAACCCTCTGGATGCCAAACATTTCATTAGCACTAATTTGTACTTTTGCACTACATGATCTGAACTGTTGCTGCCACCTACCAGTGTATTGCCTCCCAGATCATCTTGCCATCATCTCTGTAATAGTATTTGGGCACATCTTCCATTTCTCTAGCTTTTATGTCCTCAGGGAAGCACAGAGACTCGTAGATTAAAGTCTTCATGGCATTTTGTATCAGTTTCCCCATCCCAATTCCATTGATGCTAGTAACCTTTGTACACCAAAAATACAGTTAATATTTTCCCTAAATATGGTCAGAAATTAACTAAGCTGAAAGCATTTCTTTAGCTATTACTCAAGTTATCATCTTCAGGACAATGGGTAAAGTTTTATTCTAGTGTTTGTTTTTGTGTTTGTAGACATTTAGGAAATACACTACATAAGTCTGTCAGTTTACACAAACACCAGCTAATTAAATATAATGAAGCCTATGAAATACAATAAGAGCTTTCATCAAAAAGACAATATTACAAGCCAAAATGTCAGGTGATTCTATCATGATGAAGATTTGTTAACATCACATGCGTTTTAGAATTCATATCATGGACAAGAATGATGGCTTGCCAGACAAATACAATAAAAATCAAATATGAATGGAATTGCTTTTTGATCCTAACAAAATCCCATTTTTGTTTGTATATATTAAATGAACTTTAAATCTACCTTGACGAAGATCCCATTTTCAGAGATGAGATTTTCTTGGGCCTCTGCATTGATTGCAATTGTAAAACGAACATGAGGTATCAGCAACTGTAAGAAGCAAATTATGTATTTAAAAATGTACATTAAATCATAAAACATTGATTCAAAAAGCATCATGTGATTAAGCAAAAATGGTTTCCTTGTTGTGCTCAGGAAGCGTTTGGCAAACATTATTCCATGGTTGAAAAACCACCAACCCTTTGTCAGTAAATTGGCATACATGAAACCATAATATTCAGTTTAGCACTGAATCTAAATATCATGACTATGTACTGAAATACAGGTACCTTGTATACTGGATGGACTGCAGAGAGCTGTCTGTACATGGCCATTTCAAAAACCTCTGACAACAGGGGCCGGTTTCACAAAGCTATTCAGACCGGTCTATAGTGTTAGACAAGTCTAAAATTTAATCATAGACTAGTCTAATGCAAGTTAGACTGTTTCACAAAGATAAAGACTGACTTTTAGGGACCGCAGTAACCTACTGGAAATGTATAATAATGAGGACTTCATCAGTCGGTTTCGTTTGCCCAAAGAAGTTATACTGAGTCTGACAGATGAATTAGCTGAAGTACTGAGCCCTGCCACTTCAAGGAGCCACAGTATCCCAGCATTGCTACAGGTTCGCACTGCTTTGAGATTTTATGCTACAGGAAGTTTTCTGAATACTGTTGGTGACACAGTGGGTCTCAGCAAAGCTTCTGTGTCACGGGTGGTATACAGGGTATCAAGGGCACTTTCAAATAAGCTCCCTCAGTTCCCAAACCAAATGGCTGAGCTGAACAAACTCAAAAGAGGGTTCTTCAGCATAGCAAGATTTCCCAATGTTGTTGGAGCAATTGATGGGACACATGTCAGAATCCAGGCTCCACCTGCTCATGAACATTTGTTTGTCAATAGAAAAGGATATTACAGCCTAAACATTCAGGCTGTTTGTGATTCTGATCTCCGGTTCCTCCACTGTGTGGCCCGCTGGCCTGGATCCCTTCATGACTCTCGAATTCTGCAAAATTCTCAACTCTGTCTAGCATTTGAGCAAGGCATTATCGATGGGGTCCTGTTGGGGGACTCGGGCTACCCTCTAAAACCTTGGCTCCTTACTCCCTTCCTGAATCCTACTACACTTGCACAGAGAAACTACAACACAGCACACTGTTCAACTCGTAACACTGTAGAGCGGGCATTTGGTGTACTGAAGAGGCGTTTTCATTGCCTACATGGGGAATTGCGAAATGCACCTGACAGAGTGTGTAACATCATCTGTGCGACTGTAGTGCTGCATAACATAGCGAGGTAGGCCTACCTGAAAACAAAATCCACATTGCCATCCATTTTCAATAGGCCTAATTGAATTACTATTTACCAACATGCTTCTAAACTATAATCAAAATTATTTATTTCATTAATCATTAGGGATCTCCGGCTACCTGAGCCTGAAGGTGAGGATATCAGAGATGACAATCTCAATGAACTGGAGGATAGAGAAGATTTAGAGGAGCAGAATGGAACTGGGTCGATATGTGCGTCAGATGTACGTTGACAGGATTTTCAATGTCTGAAACAACAACAAAAATCATGTTGCCTGTCTTTACCTATTAGGCTTAAATGAGTAGCAAACAACTTAATAAATATAAAAATTTATTTTTTAAGGTTTCTCAAGTGACATACTGTTCATTCAATAAATTATTCTATAAATTACATTCAAGTCTCATTTCATTCATATCAAAATCTTCAAGGTTATTAAAAGTACAACTTACTATATAAACTGAAAAACTATTAACTCACAAAACAAGTGATATACTGTTCGTTCAATAAATTATTAAATAAATTAGTAGGCTACTCAAAGATTCAGGACTCCAGCGACTGTTTGTGAAGCTCTAATTTTAATTTATCTCTCTGAAGCTGTAAAACTTCAATCTCTAGCAGCAATTTCCTCTCTTCCAGTTGAAGATTACTGTATTGTTTGTCTAGCACCATTGACATGGTTGTTCCTCTGAACACCGTTGTGCAACCCATGGGACCAGGAGCTGTAGCTGTAGCTGATGCTGATGCTGATGCTGACTCAGACTCTTCATCTCCTGTCCCCTCACGTCTCTCAGCCGGCTCCTCCACCACTGCCTCGCTTCGGTCCCAATTCAAAGACAGGGTCACTAAAAAAAATAAGTACATAACATTTTATTACTTGCAGGTTCCTTCTATTACAGGCTGAGTCATTACGTTGTTCACGTTGATTTGCTGGATAGCAAGCTTACCATCAACTTGACTTTATAAGCATCAAATCGAAAGCAATAAAGCAAAAGGAAAAACCAAACTGATTTATTTATAACAATCACCCGCTGTTACCTGTATTCTCATCTTGACTGTCTGGCTCTTCCTCTTGATGTGGCGGCGGGGTGCTGCTGTCAGTGGCTGAGGGAACTCCGCCGGTTACGTCAGTGTTGACGGTGCCACACACGCCACTTTCCCGTCCTCCGCTTATCCCCCAGAACATTGGCAACTGTCCACCATACAGTATTGTTCAATCAAGGTTTTTCGTATATTTTTTTATTGCTACGTGGCAAACAAGTTACCAGTAGGTTCAGTAGATTCTCAGAAAACAAATGAGACCCAGCATTCATGATATGCACGCTCTTAAGGCTGTGCAATTGGGCAATTAGTTGAATTAGTTGAAAGGGGTGTGTTCAAAAAAATAGCAGTGTGGCATTCAATCACTGAGGTCATCAATTTAGTGAAGAAACAGGTGTGAATCAGGTGGCCCCTATTTAAGGATGAAACCAACACTTGTTGAACATGCATTTGAAAGCTGAGGAAAATGGGTCGTTCAAGACATTGTTCAGAAGAACAGCATACTTTGATTAAAAAGTTGATTAGAGAGGGGAAAACCTATAAAGAGGTGCAAAAAATGATAGGCTGTTCAGCTAAAATGATCTCCAATGCCTTAAAATGGAGAGCAAAACCAGAGAGACGTGGAAGAAAATGGAAGACAACCATCAAAATGGATAGAAGAATAACCAGAATGGCAAAGGCTCAGCCAATGATCACCTCCAGGATGATCAAAGACAGTCTGGAGTTACCTGTAAGTACTGTGACAGTTAGAAGACGTCTGTGTGAAGCTAATCTATTTTCAAGAATCCCCCGCAAAGTCCCTCTGTTAAAAAAAAGGCATGTGCAGAAGAGGTTACAATTTGCCAAAGAACACATCAACTGGCCTAAAGAGAAATGGAGGAACATTTTGTGGACTGATGAGAGTAAAATTGTTCTTTTTGTGTCCAAGGGCCACAGGCAGTTTGTGAGACGACCCCCAAACTCTGAATTCAAGCCACAGTACACAGTGAAGACAGTGAAGCATGGAGGTGCAAGCATCATGATATGGGCATGTTTCTCCTACTATGGTGTTGGGCCTATTTATCGCATACCAGGGATCATGGATCAGTTTGCATATGTTAAAATACTTGAAGAGGTCATGTTGCCCTATGCTGAAGAGGACATGCCCTTGAAATGGTTGTTTCAACAAGACAATGACCCAAAACACACTAGTAAACGGGCAAAGTCTTGGTTCCAAACCAACAAAATTAATGTTATGGAGTGGCCAGCCCAATCTCCAGACCTTAATCCAATTGAGAACTTGTGGGGTGATATCAAAAATGCTGTTTCTGAAGCAAAACCAAGAAATGTGAATGAATTGTGGAATGTTGTTAAAGAATCATGGAGTGGAATAACAGCTGAGAGGTGCCACAAGTTGGTTGACTCCATGCCACACAGATGTCAAGCAGTTTTAAAAAACTGTGGTCATACAACTAAATATTAGTTTAGTGATTCACAGGATTGCTAAATCCCAGAAAAAAAAAATGTTTGTACAAAATAGTTTTGAGTTTGTACAGTCAAAGGTAGACACTGCTATTTTTTTGAACACACCCCTTTCAACTAATTGCCCAATTGCACAGCCTTAAGAGCGTGCATATCATGAATGCTGGGTCTTGTTTGTTTTCTGACAATCTACTGAACCTACTGGTAACTTGTTTGCCACGTAGCAATAAAAAATATACTAAAAACCTTGATTATTCTGGTTAGTCACATTGTACTGCTATTATTTTGAACAATACTGTACATGTACAAATCCCGCAAATACATAATATAATGTATGCCATAAATGGCGTTCAGAGATGATGGCTTATTTTTTTGCTTGTGGGATGTCACATGTATTGTTTACGTTATCTTATTTACATGGAGTGTACATGGAAACTCGGTGAGATTTTGATTATGGTGCTAATTTATTGTTTCAATTGGTATGGATAACAAAATAGGCAAAGCAGTCAACTTCCCTGTTTATGACCTTGAGATCAACATGTATGCATTAGAGAGAAATATTTTGGTGTAGTATTAAGCTGTTTTTCCATATAGCTACGTTTCACCAGCACCTACATACTGTGCAAAATTGACTCATTTCACCATTGGTTAATCTTGACCAGCCTCATGAAAATCACCTGACATGCTTTTGGTCATTATGACTGAACAAAAAACAGCCATCGTGCACACAGCATGTTTGAGATCTATGTTAGGACTGTTAGAAAACCACTCTCAGTATCTAACCTAAGTAGACTCTGGGAATGTTATTCAAACAGTCTTAAAGGGATACCCCACTGACATTCTTCTAAGTATCTTCCTTTCTGTTAAGCAGAAGAAAGAAATTCATACAGGTTTGAAACAACATGAGGGTGAGTATATGATGACAGAACTTTCATTTTTCGGTGGAGTATCTCTTCAAGGGATCTGTAGACTTGTTGCACTTGTTAGCTGATTATCCCCCTCAGATTGTAATCTTGATTGTATTTCAGGAAACTATTTTATGAAGTTGGTTGAAATGACGCCCAATGGTGAAAAGAGTAGGTGATCCTAAACTGTTGGTAGAGTATATGTGTAACCTCTTTAATTAAGTGACTTAATAATGTCTTATTGATGGTCTTTTTGGCAGACCACAGATCTAACTACTCATTGAAGGTCTGCTGTTCTTCGTGGTCTTCCCCTGTACTTGAGAGAGCCAGCTTCAATTTCAAAGACTATTAAGGTAATTAATTCGAATATCTTTTTTTATGGTATTACTGTTTGTGATGCAGTAGTGATTGCATGATACATTATGCTATCAGTCTGACACTAAAAGTCATTTATTGTTTTTCACAGGATACTGAGACACTGGGGCCACACACAAACGCCATGAAAATGGGGATCCTGGAAGTGACTGACAGTTCTACCAACTCAGGACCATATGCCACAGTGGTCAATGTGGCTGTAGTACTGGAGGAGGACGTTGTCATGGACAATCTGGGAGACTTCACAAATGCCCTCATGATGCTTGTTTCGGCACTGGTTGAATACTTGTGTAATATTTTACTTGAGCCTAGCAGGCAAGTTCATATGTATTTAAATAAATACATAAAATGTTTTTTTTTATCAAAGCATAGTGTGTAATTTATTTGAAATAATGAAAAATAGACTATTTTGACCAAGATTAAATATTTAATACAACATTTTATTTCAATTTGAGTCTGCTTGTTGGCCCAACAAGCTAAGTTTAGTCAACAGAAAATATTTAATTGACACAACATTCTATTTCAAGTTCAGTCTACATGCAGGGGTAGTCAGCACAACACAAAAAAGTTGGTTTCCGCGGGTCACTAGAAATGTTTATGTTGGAGAGGCATTTTTTTTTTTTTTTTACAGTGCATCGAAAATACATTTTGATCCAACAATAACAAATATTACGACTTTCTCCAGCATTGTCTTCTCTTCCGGATCTGTTGTGAGTGTGTTCACAACGCTGCTGACGTGTTTTCTGGTGTACCCAGTAACAAAGATAACACGTCATCAGTGGTCTCTCACAACTCTCTCACATCGCTGTGCAAGATATTTCAAAGTATATGAAAAAACAGAATCTTATTAAAACTCATAAAGAACCTTTCATAACTAAAAAGAAAAGTGAGTGGCACACCTTCAAGGCAGCTATGGGTCCAATCCCAATATCCACTATCTTTGGACCGACCCATAGGCTCTGATCTGTCACATCAAGCCTGACAAGCTTTGACTCAGAAACAAGAAAGACATCCCGCTGGATGAAACATCATAGAAGGCTCTGAGAAAATATTTATTTTGAGTGTATAATACTGCAATTACAATCCAGTATTAATGACCTTAAATTAAACTTAAAAATGCAAGGTCCAGAATGGTAAAAAAAGATATTGTTAAAGTAATCCAGTGGTTTAAACTCTATTTTAAGAAGAGATTGCTAATAAAAAAAACATAATTTAACAATACACTGACAAAATAATATAATTCAAAGTTGTTTCGCAGAGTAATTTTTAGTCTCAATTCAAGACAACACACATTGCATTGTGGTTCCCCCTCTACTGGGTTACAGGCCAATAGTTCCTTAAATGAAGTGCGGGGCGTACACGGTGCGAATTCAGATGGTCGGAAGATTGTATGTCCATGCACACATCACGAGTGAGTTTATCTGAAAATCGTATGCACGAGGTGATATATGACACGATTTTATGACCTGCCAATTTCCGAAGCAATCCCACGAAGTTGATAGACGCGTTTGACTTGAAGCAGCGCTGCACAGAAGGATCACTGTATGACATTAAAATACTGCGGTACTTTGATGTCATACAGTGATCAGCGAGTATATCCTCCTGGTCAATAGTCCACATTTGCCGTGGCGCTGCCGTCTTTGTCTTTCTTCTTCTGTGGTTTCTCTAGTTCGTGATTGGTCAACTTCAGATAGATCAACAAATCGGCTCGTTCAACCGCACACGTCACAAATTGAAAGCGATAGCTCACAAACTTTTTAGACATGTTTAAATATGATCGGGAGGTCGGGAAGTGCTCGTAAGCCACTCTGCTAGGCTCATAATTAATCGCAAATGATACGAGCCGCGACCATACGAGCATACATGATTTCCACACGATTTTTAAAATTGCATGCGAACAAAAAAATTGCAGCAAAAATCGCACCATGTACGCACGCCTTTATTCATTAAAAAAAACATAAAATTAAAGTTAAACAACTGGAGTCACACTTTTCTTCTTTTTTAATGTTTTGGACCTTGAATGTGTAAGTAGCATTGCTCCCAATGACTTTTCAGATTTAAGCAAAAATAATTTAATTTGTTTTTTGAAAAATAACACAAGGGTGAGTAGAATTTAAATGTTTTGGGTGAATTAACCCAATAAGGATGTAAGCAATATAGCAGGTAACAAACAATAGAAGGAAATATAATTATACATTTTTTCAAACACATAACATGCATAGCAAGTGTACATAACATGATTATGAATAAAAAAAAGTGATAAGACACTATAAATTTTTTGACACAGATACTTACCCTGACAAGATCTTTGCACAGGAAGGGGATCATAGGAACATTGGTTGGTACTTGGTGAGAAACGGCTGAAAGTTTAAGGAGACAGACATGAAGAAGTGCAGCTTTGGTACAGTTAGGGGATCCATTCTGGCTTCTGCAACAGCGTCATATGAGGATGATCCTGGATTGGGGAGCTTTTTCATTTTCACTTAGTCCACATAGTTGACATGGATGGCCAAATTTCAGTTGCTCTTTCCACAGCGATGCCCACAAAGTTTAATGTGGAAAGTTTATTGGACTTTTTTCACCAAACTGTAGTCTTGCCGCCTTGCAGGAGCACAGTGGAAAATGAAGTGCAGGGATTTCAGAAGCTTCTCTACTTCCCACACTCCAAAAACCTGAATCTGAGCTCCACCAAACTTCAATATTCTTGCTGTAAGAGCTGCTCAAACATCAAGTTAGCACCCGTCCATTGACACAGAGAGCATCTTGCTGAGGCAGAGCTCTTCTGTACCCTCTTACAGTGAAGATACAACAGGAAACACAAAGAAAATATAATACATTCTTAAAATCATTGTGTACCTTGTAGCAAAAATCTATTTAGATGACAGTTGCTGGTGTAATTCTATCTTTATTTTAGAATAATTTGCAATAATTTTTTTTTTTTTAAATTTATTTTTAACTTGCACCTACCCTTTTATTTATTTTTTTAGATTTTATTCTTATATATTAATGTATTTTTATTAATTTGTATTTATTCCCCACAATCCCATACTTAATTATAGCTTTATTTAAACATGAACTTATTTTTATTTTTTCATGTGCAACATAGAAGCATAGTAAACGATAAATAAATAATAAAAATAGGATTCAGTTTTATTAAAGGAAACGCAAAGAAAAAAATCAGTTCTCAAAATCATTGTGTACTCTACATCAAAATCTTATTTAGATGACAATAGCTGGGGTATTTTTATGATCACTTAAGATGCTGTAGTTTCCTACAGCATCTAAGTGTCCTGGGCTATGACATTAACAGAGGTGGGTAGTAACGAGTTACATTTACTTCGTTACATTTACTTGAGAAATTTTTTGGGGTAATCAATACTTTTCGGAGTATATTTAAAGATGGGTACTTTTACTCTTGAGTAAACTTTATGAAAAAAATCAGTACTTTTACTTCGTTACTGTAGGCGACGCTCCTCTCGTTACTTTATCTTAATGCAATAAATGTTATAAATGCTTCAGTTTATTCCAAACGCGCTGTCTACTTTTCTCTGGGCAATGTGCGATGCACATTAGCGAATGATTCATTCTTTTGAGTCAATTCTGTTCAAAGGCTTGTTCAAACCAGTTGGCAAACGAGTGAATTGGTTCATGAATCAGTTTGAATGAGTCGTTCAGTTCCCTGCCGCACGTGCTGAGCGTCTGAAGCGGTTCACTCAGAGTTGTAACGTTTATCATCTGCAGTGTTGAAAATGTTGCTATGGAAATGGAAGCTTTAGCCTAAGTTCTGCCAGGAAGACTCAATCGCTTCGTCACTAGTTATCTTCATCATTATCCAATCACGTCTTTATACTCCTGTATAAAAGATCGTATTTACACGTTTGAGTTCGCAGATGCCGACGCGACAACAACCTGCACCCTCCCCACCACCACCAGGATGGTCCTGTCCTTACCTTCCAGGGGGGTCTGCTGCGCCCCTGCCTTCGTCTTCAGGCAGGAAATGCAGATTCGCTACCCTCGGATTACGAACCATGGATGGGGCCTTCCGCCAAAGAAATTTATAATTGTGCTCGCTGAGCTGTCAATAAATGTATGCTTCGTACATTCCTCTATCTCCCGAGTCTTTCTGGTAGAACTGCACTGAATTGAAAGCAAATCTGCAAAGGCTATTATTTGCTTGCAATGGAGATCCTTATTAGATGAACACCGCGTGTGCTGTCTACTGTTTAACTACAGTAGTTAACATTCGATTACAGCACACGATACCACTGTGACATTAGTTTGTTGTACGTGTGTGGCTTATAACAGGGGGGAGTCAAGTTGAATGCAGCTTCCAAAAGACAAAAAATAGCCGAATAAGATTTTATTAATTTTAATACAATCACACCGGTGCGAGTACGTTCAGCGAGTCATATCATCAGCTGCTAAATTCAGATCTGTGATCGCTTGCTGGCGCTGAGCCAGAGACAGACGCGTTTTTACATCGCTGCGCATTATAACCAATCACACACGATTCTGTTGTGCTTTTGAATGCAAAGGCCAATCAGAGGCGTTCAGATGAATCATCGCAAAAATGCCGGTGCTTCCTTCAATCGCTCACTGACTGAATACCTCTTTCTGGCGAATTCTCTTGTCAGAAACAACAAAGTGCAGATGTGTGTACGAATCTATAATTAAGATATTGATTTCACAGTGTTAACAGTTTCAGTGGTTTTAATGGGAGTTTCTGAGAGGGATTGAACTCTAGACTGTCAGTGAAAATGCTCTTTAATAATGTAAATGTTATTTGCTCTCTTTCTGAACAATGAACGATTAGAAGCAATATTTATCTAACATTAACTTTCAATGTTGAATTCACATTTAATATAAAGTCAGTCGTATACAAAATATGTTATGGCATGACACCTATATCTGTTACTTAAGTAAACAGACAAGGTTTTATAATAAATTACATAAATTGGAGTAAAGGCTGATTAAATATATACATTTATACACACACACACACACAATACATACATTTTATCTATTTATCTAAATAAAAAAAGGCTCAGTATATGACCCAAAGTAACTAGTAACTAACTACTTGAGTAGATTTTTTTTATCCGATACTCTTTTACTCAAGTAACTATTCAGACTAGAACTTTTACTTTTACTTGAGTAAATATTTCTAGAAGTACTTTTACTTTTACTTGAGTACAGTTTTTGGGTACTCTACCCACCTCTGGACATTAAACTGACCCACTCCATGCAGGGCTAGTAACCCGCTTGGTTTTAACAAATTACTTTGAAAGTCACAAATGAAGTACCCATTCCAGGCAACAAATCGTCTTTGCCACGTAGCTGTGCGATTCCATCACGTATGAAGGGGCAGCCATCTGCTCCTGATCATGCAGTGTCAAAGCAAGACAAAACAAGCACCATCAACACAACAAAGCAGCGTCAATTTTCTCATCGCAAACCAACCATCATTGGTACCTACAACATCCGTACTCTACGAGAAACAGAAAAGAGAGGCAACCAAGAAACACCAACATTTAAACAATCTGACCAATTCCATCAGCTCATTCATGGGTGTGAAGAGAAAGGAAGAGCACCGACTACCAGCAGCCGATGGTATTAACACCTACATTGAAATCTACAACAACAAAGAATGGAGATTCGACTTCTGCTCAGCCACAAAAACAACCACATTTCACAATCACGTCGGTGGAATAGGGCTCTTAAAGAGCAGCATAGCCGGCAAATCCCTGACAGCAACAACTAAAGTGTCTGAGCTGATAATGCAACCCTTTAACAACAGTCATCGTAGCCTATGCCCCGATAGAAGAAAAACCAAAGACAGAGAAAGACAACTTCTATAACCAGCTCATCAACTTTGTGCTCACAAAACATCGCCACACAATATGCTCATCATTGCTGGCGACTTCAATGTAAGAATTGGAGAAGACAGCCATCAGTCAAATCCAAGAGTTATAGCCAAACACGTTCTGCACAAAGTAACAAATGACAATGGAAGTAGACTAGTTGAGTTCTGTGAAGCAACAAATACAAGGCCAATACAGCCCAAATTCCCTCATCCAAAATCCAGAAACTGGACGTGGCAACCGGATGCCAATAGAAACGCAAAATACAAGAAAAACAGAGCTCAACTAGCATAGATACTCATCAACAGCAAGTGGATCAATTCGGTGAACAACGTGAGAGTGTACAACTCAGTCGGTCTTGGGCCAGACCACAGAATAGTAAGCGCAGAGGTTAAGATCAACCTGAGAGCGCCAAGAGAAACCAAGAACAAGCGCCTCAAGTTCAACTGGAGAAAGCACAAAGACAACGAAGAGCTACAAGAACAATATACCGTCACTATCCAAAATCATTACAACGCACTTAGGAGAGAAGACCAATATTTCAGCCAAAATATGATAGATACGTAACAGCCATCGAAGAAGCTGCAAAGAGCACGGTCAGCCTAGTCAGGAAAAAAGCACCAAAGAACTTGGTTTCGAGCGAAACGATCAAACTTCTCAAAGCACGGAATAAATCTAAGAGAAACAAGTGTGCAAACATGAAACAACTCAGTCAAATCTGCTTGATTCAAATGAGCAGAACAAGATCAACTACGTGGAGGAAAAACTACAGAGACTTAAAGAAGCAACAAAAGCAAATAAACTAAGAACAACTTGGGAGATAGTCAAAGAGATCAGCAGCAAGACTAAGTCAACAAACAAACACAAGATGAAAAGAGCAGGCAGAAGAGACATCAAATCATCACAAGAACTACTGAAGGAGTGGCAACAATACTTAAAAACCTTGTTAAACAACAACATAATCACTGACGATTTGCCAATCGAACCAGCTGCCCAGGATCTTGACATCAACACAAGTCCATTCACTATCATAGAGATAAAGTGCACAATTAAAGAACTGAAGAATGGCAAATCACCTGGCTGCAATTATGCAATCACACCAGAGGCACTGAAATACGGAGGAGACTATGTTGCCGATCTCATCTGCAACATCTGCAACAATGTATACTGTCAAGAAAAAGCACCAGAACAGTTCACCACAAATCTGATGGTACCACTGTCAAAGAGAGGAAACCTCACTCTAACGAACAACTACAGAGGGATCAGCTTGATGTCGGTCGTCGCCAAAGTATACAACAAGGTCCTTCTTTACCGAATAGGAGACCTGATCGACAAGATTCTATGCGCCAATAAAGCTGGCTTTAGAAGAGGGAGAGGATGAACAAGTCCACATCCTGCATAGAATAATCAAAGGCTTCCAAGACAAGAAACTCGATTATTATATCACCTTTGTGGATTTCAAGAAGGCATTCGATTCCATCAAGAGATCAACCATGTTCGACATACTAAGACATTATGGAATCCCAGACAAAACAGTAAGAGCGATCCGCACAATCTACAAGTCAAAGAGTCACGTACTAATTGAAGGGAAACTATCAGACCACTTCGATATTACAACAGGCGTCCTACAAGGCGATCCCTAGCTCCCTTCCTATTCATAATCGTCATAGACTATGTATTAACTCGAGCCAAGGAAGAGCATGCAAAGAACACATTATCGTGCTGAATCGTAACACACTTAAAAGAATCCAGCAGAAATCCAGAAGTATCACTATTTGACCTGGATTGCGCTGATGAAATCGCCCTATTTGAAAACACCCTTGACAGAGCACAGGAACAACTCACAACAACAGCAAAGTGGGCCAGGAGAGTAGGCCTTCAAGTCAATATAGGTAAAACAGAAGCATTGTGCAACCAAGAATATGCCAGTCTTGACATGGCAATACACAATCACCAGCACATAGAGCTAGATGGACAGACCATCGAATGGACCAAGAACTTAAAATATCTTGGTTCCCACATCCCCTCTAGCGAATTTTACGTCAAATTACGAAAAGGCCAAGCATGGGGGGCCTTCTGGAAGATGAAGAACATGTTTCAGTCAAGAAGTCTTCCAATTACACTCAAGATTAACATATTCAAATCTGCATGTGTCTCAATCCTGCTCTATGGTTGCGAGAGCTGGATCCTTAGCAGCAAACTCAGAGACCAACTAAACAGTTTTGCCACCAACTGCTACAGAATCATGCTTGGCATAAAGCGTATGGACAAGAAGAGCAATAAAGAGATTTATGAAATAGTCGGCCACAACCAACTAGTTCTTGAAGTACAACAGAGGCAGATTTGTAGGACACTGCCTAAGAAGACATGAGAGCGACTTGATCAACAAGTATGTCTTGTATGCGCCACAACAGCGGCATGGCAAAAGAAGTCGAGGCAGACCGCGAAAGCTATACCACCAATATATTGGCGAACTCATCAATAAGGACGTACCAGCAACAGTGAGCGAACTACGAGAAGCTGCCAGCAATCACAAAGAATGGACAAAATTAGTGACCGACTGTCAACCTACCTTGTTCGCAGTCGATTGATGATGATGATGCTGTAGTTTGATTTTAATCAAATCACATTGATAAACAACCCCCAACTTTCTAAAACAGTTTAAACAAAGCTGTAACGTTATTTATTTGTTGTGGGCTGCCACAATATGATAGATTTTCCAATAGGAACTAACTGGCACCCAGGGGGTTCATTCATCCAAGTGTGATTCAGATCCTGACAGTCAAAAGTCTCTCCAACAAAGGCAGTATTTTTTTTCGGAAAAGTAATAATACACAGAAAGAATGCATGAAAAGAAATGTTAAAATACTGATTCTGCTCAGTATGAATGGATTGAATTTTTTTCCCCGTTTTTAAGCCCTGGTCTTGCTGTTGCAGATATGCATGAAAGAGCAAAGGCATTGTGTGAAGTTAATCACATTGTAGTTGAGGAGCAACATTCTGAGACAGAAGACAAAAAAAAGGATGAATTTGTGGTTGAGACAGCTTGTGGTGTGCATAGGGGAATCAGCACAGATGCCGAACAACTCAAAACTGTTACTACATCCATGTCTGGACTCTGCACAGAATGATAACTGAACTAGAGAACAGTTTTATGCCGTAAATGCAGGATTGTTTCATTCAAGCATGTAGTCCAACATCTGAAAACTTCTTCTCTGAGCTATAGCAGAAATGGGACAAAACTACAACACTGATATAAAGACAGAGGAAGTCGTGGATTCTGACATATTTCCATCACTGAAATCTGTCATCCAGGTTGCATTCACTGTACCTGTTAGCAACTGTACATGCAAGAGGTCTTTCAGGTCTGGAATTAGAGAATAAATTTTAGTTATTGCTTCATTCATTATTGTGGTTCATCATGGTACCCTATCTTTGGCCATGGGGAGTAAGGTTGCAGGGTTAAGTACTGTACATCTTTTTACATTCAACATTTCAAGTGAAATGGGGTTGTATCTTAAGCTACATCTGGCAGTGGATGTGAGAGTGTAAGAGAGTGTGTTCATTTGTTTGAGGCTGCCCATGGTCGTATACTTAGACTACGCACATCCTGAAATTTGCATCCTCTGAACATTCAGTTATCACTTCTCAAACACTCTTTTTGAATTAGGGTTAGATATAGTTGTAATACACTGATATCTACAGTGTTGCTATCAGATAACTTGGAGTCATGTACTGGTGATATGAAAATTAAAACGATGTGACACGTATGGTGACACATCTGTGCTCTGCATTTTACCCATCCAAGTGCGCACACTCAACAGTGAGTAGTGAACACACACACACACACACAGACACACCTGGAACAGTGGGCAGCCATTTTTGCAGTTGGGGGTTTAATTCTTGCTCAAGGGTCTCACCTCAATCATGGTATTGAGGGTCATTCACTCTCCTCATCTACAATGCCTGCTGTTACTGAGACTCAAACCTGCAACTTTTGTGTTACAAGTCCGACTCTCTATCCATTAGGCCACAGCTGACCCTATGATCGCTTTAATGATTGCTCTGACCTTGACATGTGTACGTAAATGGACAAAATTAGTAGCTGTATCACAGATGTCATTTGTCTCACATGAAAAATGGAAATATCACTAGAGCTGCCCCTGACTAGAGATTTTACTAGTTGTCTAGCAGTCAATCATTTCAGCCATTAGTCGAGTAATCATACAATTATATAAATATAAGTAAATAGATTTAATAGCCTTTAATATTCAACTCTGTGACTTCCGGGTCAAGCCATGTGGTGGTAAGACACACGTTGTCTGAGCTCCGCACCCTTTCGATTTAGATTATTCATTAAATACCCTTCACCATCGCATAATACTTTATTTTGTAACAGTTACTTTGCTTTAAAACGGAACTCGTGAAGCAAAATGAGTAAAGCAGGAAAATCAGGTAGTAAAGCTGAAAAGCAGCAGAGTGCTAAATTCTGTAGCAGTATGGAGGAAGACCATGTATCACCTCTAACGACGGAACGCTTGTCCTAGAACTTGAAATGCTGAGGAGGAACCTATCCGTTCGTCGGTCGAAACGTTCCAGCTAAGCCTGGCTGAACAAACTTCTACTATCAGAGAGATGTAGACTAGCTTATCCGACCACAGTGACAGATTAACGCAGCTGGAACTGGACGTGAGCGGGCTCCAGTCCGACCTGAGATCGGTGTTGAAAGAGAATACAGAGCTCAAAGCGAAAGTGGAGGACTTGGAGTCCCGCTCAAAACGCCAAAATGTCCGGGTGCTAGGACTCCCGGAGAACGTGGAGGGAAAGGATGCTAGAGCCTATATGGCCGGGCTGTTCGCTGACCTGCTGGGGGACCTACTTTCTGGACCACCTGAGCTAGACCGCGCACACCGCAGCCTGCAGCCGAAACCCCGACCGGATGATCCTCCACGCCCGATTATTGTCAGGTTTCATCGCTATATGGAGAAGGAGGCTGTTCTAAGGTGGGCAAAGTCACATAAGGACTCTTCTTATAACGGCCATAAAATCTAAATCTTTGAGGATTTTAGCGCAGCGGTTGCGAGAAGGCGAGCAGCATTCAACCCAGTTAAGGGGCTTCTCTACCAATGGGGAGTGAAGTTCGGCTTGCTGTATCCGGCGCGCCTCCGAGTCACCCACAACAACAGGGAGCACGTCTTCAACTGTCCCGAGGCCGCGGAGTGTTTCTACCGACAGTACTTTCCAGCCAAGGAGACTTCAGCAACAGATTGAAAAAGGAAGGGAAAAGAAAGGAATATATATATATATTCAGGTGTTGCTATTCTGGTTAGTATATATTCTGTCGGTCTTCAGTTGGACTGCTGTGAAAGCTATGTTCATTTTGTTTCGTTATGACAGTAGCAGTAGCCCTTTCAGTTTCTGGTTTCATGATTAAGGCTGTTTTAGGTTTGGGACTAAGCAATGCCACTTTACAATTTACAGCCTATTTGCAATACATCTACAACTGTATAGGCACCTGTGCACTGTTATATAACTGAGGTTAGCCACTTTTAAGCTCGCGGTTGCGATACTTTTTCCAGGCTGCTTTCTCTCTTCCTTTCGGTTAACTGTAATATTCAGGGTATGCAAAAATACAATGTTAGGAGCATATGACACTTCATGCTTAACCGGTTGTATGTACACTCGTTGGTATAACTCAAGGGTGGGAGGGTACGACTTGTGTTGTCGTTTTTTTGTTTTTTTCGGCTTTTGTTTTCCTCGTTCTTTCTTCTTTCTATACCTTCGGTTCCCAAACTACTGTTTTTACACTCAGTCTTGTCTACCTTACATAAGTGCTCCTGTAATGCCGGGGGGTATAGCCGGACATAAAATCAACTTTATTACTTGGAATGTGCGGGGTTTGGGGGGCAGATTAAGAATTCCAGGGTTTTCTCACACTTAAAGTATCTCTCCGCTGACATTGATTTTTTGCAGGAGACTCACTTACGTACAATTGACCATTCTAGGCTTTGTAAACCATGGGTTGGTCAATCAATCACCTTTATTTATATAGTGCTTTAAACAAAATACATTGCGCCAAAGCACTGAACAACATTCATTTGGAAAACAGTGTCTCAATAATGCAAAATGATAGTTAAAGGCAGTTCATCATTGAATTCATTGATGTCATCTCTGTTCAGTTGAAATAGTGTCTGTTTTAATTTGCAATCAAGTCAACGATATCGCTGTAGATGAAGTGACCCCAACTAAGCAAGCCAGAGGCGACAGCGGCAAGGAAAGTTTATATACGTGGGCGTATTATCTCTTTTAGTGCGCACTTGTCTAAATCCAGAAGATTGAGGCAGCAACAACTTATAGACTCTATCTTAGCCATTGATAGGCAACATGCCTCTTCTCTAAATCCTGCTCTGGTAACTAAACGTCTGCAGTTACAAACCGAATTTGACCTCCTGACAACAAATAAAGTAGAACACCTATTACAACGGACAAGAGCAACTTACTATGAGCATGGGGACAGAGCCAGCCATCTTCTAGCCTGGTCAAATGTTCCACTCCAACTTCAACAGTAAATCCAGGGGCACAGCCATTTTAATACATAAACGAATCAAGTTTGTCCCCGATCATATACATTCTGATCCTGGTGGTCATTACATTATAGTTTCTGGTACTCTTCATCAAACGCCGGTTGTGCTAGTCAGTGTGTATGCACCTAACTGGGATAGCCCAAATTTTATATCCACGTTATTTTCCCATCTACCAAATTTAAATTCTCATCATCTTATACTGGGAGGAGATTTCAACTGCGTTGTTGATCCAAGTCTCGATCGTTCACAGCCCAGATCGACCATGCCAACAGCTATGTCTAAGACTCTATTAACACTTATGGATCGGGTGGGGTGTGTTGATCCTTGGCGTTTCTTTCACCCTAAAACTAAAGACTTTTCTTATTTCTCTACTGTCCATCAAGTTTACTCCCGCATAGATTTTTTCTTTATTGATAAGGCCCTTTTACCTTTCGACAGATCTACAGATTACACTGCCATAGTAATTTCTGATCATGCTCCTCACAGACTTGGGTTTTGTCTTCCCTCGGGTTCGCATAGGCATCAAGGAGGCTGGAAGTTGAACACAAGTCTGTTGGCCAATGCAGAGTTCTGCGACTATGTATCTTCAGACATAAATTTCTTTTTAGAGACCAACAGGTCTGAACACGTCTCCCCATCGCTACTATGAGAAACTTTAAAAGCTTTTATACGTGGGCGTATTATCTCTTTTAGTGCGCACTTGTCTAAATCCAGAAGATTGAGGCAGCAACAACTTATAGACTCTATCTTAGCCATTGATAGGCAACATGCCTCTTCTCTAAATCCTGCTCTGGTAACTAAACGTCTGCAGTTACAAACCGAATTTGACCTCCTGACAACAAATAAAGTAGAACACCTATTACAACGGACAAGAGCAACTTACTATGAGCATGGGGACAGAGCCAGCCATCTTCTAGCCTCACAGTTGAGACATCAGCATGCCTCTCACTTTATTTCCCAAATATATGACTCTGCCCAGATACAGACCCAACAAACTGTGATGGGTATTGAAGAGAGAGGACTCAAATGCGAGGGCAAAATGACAGTCTTTAATCAAACAAAAGGAAAGCCACAGGAAAATCCAACTAAGGAGTACAAAGATGAGAACCAAGGAAGACCCGAAGGCTGGATTTAACTAACACAGGAGACCTCTGTGGCTGGAACGACCAGAAGGCTGGCGAGGTGGAGGCTTGACCGGGCTCAGGGGAGAACCGGGGATCGGAGCTCGCAGAGCGGCGCGGTCGCGGCGTAGAACAGCAGGTAAGGTTCTGTGGGGTGCAATGGGTGAGCACAGAGATGTACAGGTAATGATAGCAGAAAACTAACTTCACCCCGGCTAGACAGGACAGGACAGGACAGGACAGGACAGGACAAGACAAGACAAGACAAGACAAGACAAGACAAGACAAGACAAGACAAGACAAGACCAATTGCTAACGTGGACGCCAAAGGCAACAGCTTCATTCGGAAGTAACAATCTGACAAAGAGACACGGGAACGAGAGGGTAGAAGTAGCCCAAATAACGAGGCAGGATGAGAACCAGGTGGAGGGGAAATTATCTTAATGAGAAGTGAGGACAGCTGTGACACAGAAGCGACGAGCGAGGGAGACAGGAGGGGATAAACCAGCAGGGGGAGACAGAGAGAGAAAAAGAGAGATATAGAGACAGGATCATGACAAGACCATGACACAAACATAAACTTGGAGTTCTCTTCGTTTTATTCTAACCTTTATAAATCAGAACCTCCCCCGATACCTCTGTTATGGAAATTTTTCTTAATAATGTAGATATAACAGCGGTAAGTAGGGAAGCAGCAGAAAATTTGGATAAACCACTCAGTCTACAAGAAATCACTTCTTGCATTTCTCTGATGCAGAATAACAAAAGCCCCGGCCCAGATGGTTTCTCCGCTGAGTTTTTTTAAGAAGTTTTCTGCACAGCTTGCTCCTTTATTATTAGATGTTTTTAATGATTCATTAGAGCAGGGAGTTCTGCCACCAACACTGAACGAGGCGCTGATATCCCTCATACTAAAAAAGGATAAGGACCCAAACCTATGTAGTAGCTACAGACCAATTAGCTTGCTTAACAATGACGTCGAGTTATTGGCAAAGATACTGGCATGCCGACTTGAGACCTGCCTCCCTGATATTATATCAGAGGATCAAACAGGCTTCGTTTTGGGCCGCCAACTGTCATTTAGTGTACGTAAACTTCTAAATGTAATTCTGACTCCCTCTGCCTCTCCAAATCCTGAGATGGTTATTTCGCTCGACGCGGACAAGGCATTTGACCGGGTGGAATGGAACTACTTGTTCACAATCCTCCAAAAATTTGGATTCGGCCCTAAATTTGTCTCATGGATTCGTCTTCTCTACTCTGCTCCAGTGGCAAGAGTTAAAACAAATTCTGAAACCTCGCCTCCTTTTCCTCTCACGCGTGGCACACGCCAAGGATGCCCCCTTTCGCCATTGCTTTTTGCACTCGCTATAGAGCCTCTGTCTATAGCCCTGAGAGGATCCGCATTATTTTCAGGCATAATTAGAGGAGGTGTCGAACACAAAGTAGCACTATATGCTGATGATCTATTATTATATGTTCAAGACCCAGTAAGTTGTGTTGACGGAATAGTAAAACTGCTAGAGGCCTTCGGAGTATTTTCTGGTTATAAACTGAACACCGCAAAGAGTGTATGTTTCCCTGTTAACCAGTTAGCGAAATTGATTCCTCCTGATGCACTACCCTTCCATTTATCTCTTAGTGGCTTTAAATACTTGGGTGTAAACATCTCACTCGGTTGTACTTTCTTCGCTAAAAATCTGGAAACAGTTCAGGCAACATTTTGGATTAAAATCTCCTTCTGTCCTTTCCCCTATTTGCAATAACCACCTCTTCTTACCTTCTTTGCTAGACCCAACTTTTAAATTATGGAAAAAGAAGGGTCTGGTCTCTTTTTGTGATCTCTTCCTAGACAAAATATTTGGTAGTTGGGAAAACCTTGTTACTAAATTTAGCTTATCTATTCATGGTCGATTCAGATATTTCCAACTTCGTAGTTTTATTAAAATTAATTTTACATCCTTTCCTAACCTACCCGAGGAGACTCTTTTAGATAATATAATGTCTTCATCAGCGTCACAAAACAGTATTGGACCAATTTACAATCTTTTACTCTCCTCGCAAGTTTCTTCCCTTGTTTGGCTAAAGGATACATGGGAAAAAGAGCTTGGGCTGGCACTAGACGAGGACTGGTGGAGAGAGTCACTGCTTAGGATCAATTCCACTTGCACTTGTGCTCGTTTGAGCCTCATTCAGTTTAAGGTGGTACATAGGATCCACTACACTAAGGCTAGGCTAAAGAGATTATTCCCTGACACGGATGATTCTTGTATTAGATGTTCCCTTTCCCCTGCAGATCATACACACACGTTTTTCTCCTGCCCTAAGCTCGACTCCTTCTGGTCGTCTTTCTTCAACTCCCTTTCTGTTACTCTGGGCATCCCCCTAACCCCATGCCCTCTAATTGCAATCTTTGGTGTGTCCCCTGAGAACAGGTTTAATAAATATCAAGCTGACCTTGTTTGCGTTTTCTGCCCTCATAGCCAAACGACGTATATTGCTACATTGGAAGAGTCCTAATCCCCCTGGCTCAACCTCTTGGTTAAAAGATTTAATGTCTTTTCTTCATTTAGAAAAAATCAAACATACAGTTAGAGGATCTGTGAAACGATTTCATAGTACATGGGACCCATTTCTCTCTTATGTTAACTCCCTAACTTCGCTAGACTCTTAAATTTGATCGAATACCTTTTCCTTTTCTGTTTTTGAGTGTTTTATTATTATTGTTTTCTTTTTAACATCTATGTTCTTTTACATAAAAGATTTACCTCCAGGGAAAAGAAAATGGAAAAATGCCAGACTTCTTATTTACAGCTGACCTGTTTACCCTGTAACATGTTTGGAAGTTTGCACAATAAACATATTTTAAAAAATAAATTAATAAATAAATAAATAAATATTCAACTCTGTATGTTGCACTGAATCTAAAGATCGAAGGTGTTGTGCTTATTGGACAAACCAATTCAGTACGCTAACGCTTTACAGAGATATATCCTCATGTCTACTTCGGCATACTCTTTATCAAATTAATTTGCATGTTAATCGAGAACAGTTTGACTAATCAAACTTGAGTTCCATAACTCTCTTTCTGCATGTTCTGAAGACTATATGATTAGTTTATCATGAACTGTCTTCAAATAATTCGATACATTTCCATCACAAAAGATTTAACTGCATTTAAAATATAAAATCTAACTTTAGCACTCACTATTCTAATTCTATTTATATATATATATATATATATATATATATATATATATATATATATATATATATATATATATATTATATTGTTATGACCCTGTCTTCCTTTTCTTTTACCTGATTGTGACAGGATAACCATTATTCTCCTCATCATGTGACGTCCAAGCTAATTGGATAATTCATGTGCGGAGAGTATAAATGTTTTGCTGAACTGCTCCACCTCACTTTCTCTGTGAGAACCTAGCTCTTCAGAGGAGTCATTTGCTCCAAACTCTTTTCCCTTTGATTTATCATTTATCAAAGTTCCTTGCCCATTAGATTGTTATTTTCTTTTGTTTATTTAATCCCTAGACATTTTGTTATATTCTTTCTAACAGGTTATGTTATATTGAATAAATAATTCTGCTAATCAAACAAGTATGTGTGAATCTCATTATGTGACGGTCGGGAACGAGCTGGCCATGACTATATATATATATATATATATATATATATAGCTTTATAATCTTTTTGTATTTATTTTCTTTTCATCTATTACACAAATAGATGAAAAGACCTGTAAAGTCATTGAAAAGTCCTTGAATTTGAAGTTAACCAAGGTGTGGGAACCCTGCAACCAGTATTGTATAAAGCATTATACAAATAAAGGTGACTTGACTTGACCTTATGCAATAACACAGTGGTCCTGGACATGGCTCTGAACCAGAAATAAACTAAATTTAAAAAATGAACATAACCAGGAAAATAAATTAAGGAACTTAGGTGTGTTATTTGATAGCAATCTTTCCTTAGAAAGCCACGTTTTTAGCATTCATGACCTCAAGGTTAGATTATTGTAATGCTTTATTGGGTGGTTGTTAGTGTTGGGTGATATGATCATTTTCGACATCATCGACAATACATGATATTATCGTGCATAGGTGAAGCAAGAGAAGAGAGAGGCCCAATCCCAATTCTATTTTATACCCATTCCCCTTGTCCCTTGAAAGAGAGTGTCAAGGGGTAGGGGAGGAAATAGTCCCCTAGAGATTGGGACACCACTACTATGCCGTCACATGCCATCATTCGTAGTCTAGCTCTTACAATACACACATACGTATACTGGTGTGCTGGTATGCATTAGAGCCTTTAATTATCGTTCTGTATTAATCAGCTGCTTACTGACACACACACATATAGGAAATCACGCAGCTCACACATCCAGGAGAAAATAAACTTGTCAGCGCTGCCCCAAGACTTTTATTAAATACAGTTTATTTACTGAATCGCTACATTATATTTTCCAGTGACGAGAGGATAAAATCGCTGTTTTTAAGTAAACTCACTCTAAAAAGATGTGAATACACGCAACTTCCATTTCTCTCTCTCTCTCGAATAGGCAATATTTGAGAAAATGGTTTAGCGATTTCTAATTATTGGGGGGATTAGCCCCCATCAATGTCTACGGCAGTTATCGCCCTGATCAGACATATGCTGTGGCACTATCATGCAGTCTGTAATGATATGACGTTAGCAAATATTAGCAATTTTTTTTTTGCAAACATTTCTTTGAGTAACATGACCGTTAATATGAACTCACAATTGAATGTAACATAAAACAAATGATTGACATGAATGACATTTATTTATCCCAAAAAAGCTTACATTTATGTGTCTTTTTGTTCGCTGTAACAGCCATGTTGCCCAGATAATTCATACCCCTTCATTTGAAGTGTGGTCCCGAAAAATCTTCATTTGAAGGGCTATCTGGCTCTTTGCCTTCCCCCTACCCCCCCACCCCCCCCCCAAAACAAAGAGAATCGAGACACCCCTACTCCTTTACGTGAACACGCGAAACGGAGGGGTAGGGGGAAAGGGGAAGGGCTAAAAGATAGAATCGGGGTTGGGCCAGAGATTCTTTGTTCTTGTCATAGCATAACTATTTGGTGTTTTAAACTGCGCAGGTGCACGAGAGAGTGCCTATGGAATCACCAATAATCAAAAAATATATACTTTCTAACATACTGATAAACTAGTGTTAAATATAAAAATACTGTATTTAAAACAGCTAGTCCAAGTCCAAGAGTTAAACACTAATATTGAACATAAACGAACATGTTAAATATAAAGTATTCAAAATAGGAAAGTTCATATATTTGGAGTAAAGTTGAACTGAACTGATGCATCAGTCATACAGCGCTCCAGACTGCGCGCCTCATGCAAGAGGTGAAACCAATGTTTTTTGAAACCGGGTCCGGGTCCCAGAGTGGATACATTTAAAAACGCCGCCTTTGCGTTTTTGTCTTGACAGGAAATTTTCTAAAAAGTCTGTATATTTTCTGAAACTATATGAAGTCATCAGGCCACATCACGTAACAGCAACAAAAACATGAACAAACACTGAACGATTTTTTTTTTATTAACTAACATTAAAACAGATTAATACATGTATTGTTCCATGTTCGTTTGTGTACCACGCGCAAGGTTTATGAGCATAGTCCATGTTTTCTCCATTTTAAGTGCATCTCTGTGGCAGAATTAGAGCGCCACATGCTGGTCTGGCATGTATACTACATTGTTTTGTTGTTTTGTGTGGACGCGGATATTTCTAGAGACGAGGGAATAAAAAGATCGGATTGGGGTAAGCTCCGTCTCCGTGTGGACAGGGCCGAAGAAGTAACGGGTACTTACGGTTATGGATAGAAATGTAGCGGAGTAAAGAATACAATATTTGCCTCTCAAATCTACTTGAGTAAAGTCATGAGTACTCCCCAAAAATGATACTCGAGAAAAGTACAGATCCCTCAAAATTGTACTTAAGTACTGTGCTCAAATAATGGTACTCCGTTACTGTCTGGCTCTGTCTATCGGCACAACCCTAGTGTTTGTTCTGCACGCTTAATTAATAAACAAACTACAGCTAGTCCAAAATGCAGCAGCAAGAGTTCTTACTAGAACCAGGAAGTATGACCATATTAGCCCGGTCCTGTCCACACTGCACTGGCTCCCTATCAAACATCGTATAGATTATAATATATTGCTTATTACTTATAAAGCCCTGAATGGTTTAGCACCTCAGTATTTGAGTGAGCTCTTGTTACATTATAATCCTCTACGTACGCTACGTTCTCGAAACTCAGGTAATTTGATAATACCTAGAATATCAAAATCAACTGCGGGCGGCAGATTCTTTTCCTATTTGGCGCATAAACTCTGGAATAACCTACCTAACATTGTTCGGAAGGCAGACACACTCTTGCAGTTTAAATCTAGATTAAAGACCCATCTCTTTAACCTGGTATACACATAACTTACTAATATGCTTTTAATATCCAAATCCGTTAAAGGATTTTTAGGCTGCATTAATTAGGTAAACTGGAACCGGAAACACTTCACATAACACCCGATGTACTTTCTACATCATTAGAAGAATGGCATCTACGCTAATATTAGTCTGTTTCTCTCTTGTTCCGAGGTCACCGTGGCCACCAGATCCAGTCTGTGTCCAGATCAGAGGGTCACTGCAGTCACCTGGATCCAGTACGTATCCAGACCCAGATGGTGGATCAGCACCTAGAAAGGACCTCTACTGCCCTGAAAGACAGCGGAGACCAGGACAACTAGAGCCCCAGATACAGATCCCCTGTAAAGACCTTGTCTCAGAGGAGCACCAGGACAAGACCACAGGAAACAGATGATTCTTCTGCACAATCTGACTTTGCTGCAGCCTGGAATTGAACTCCCGGTTTCGTATGGTCAGAGGAGAACTGGCCCCCCAACTGAGCCTGGTTTCTCCCAAGGACTCTCTTTGTTTCTTTTTTGGAGTAAAGAAAACACTGTACTTATTATTGAGGAGCAACATTCTGAGACAGAAGACAAAAAAAAGGATGAATTTGTGGTTGAGACAGCTTGTGGTGTGCATAGGGGAATCAGCACAGATGCCGAACAACTCAAAACTGTTACTACATCCATGGACTCTGGACTCTGCACAGAATGATAACTGAACTAGAGAACAGTTTTATGCCGTAAATGCAGGATTGTTTCATTCAAGCATGTAGTCCAACATCTGAAAACTTCTTCTCTGAGCTATAGCAGAAATGGGACAAAACTACAACACTGATATAAAGACAGAGGAAGTCGTGGATTCTGACATATTTCCATCACTGAAATCTGTCATCCAGGTTGCATTCACTGTACCTGTTAGCAACTGTACATGCAAGAGGTCTTTCAGGTCTGGAATTAGAGAATAAATTTTAGTTATTGCTTCATTCATTATTGTGGTTCATCATGGTTCCCTATCTTTGGCCATGGGGAGTAAGGTTGCAGGGTTAAGTACTGTACATCTTTTTACATTCAACATTTCAAGTGAAATGGGGTTGTATCTTAAGCTACATCTGGCAGTGGATGTGAGAGTGTAAGAGAGTGTGTTCATTTGTTTGAGGCTGCCCATGGTCGTATACTTAGACTACGCACATCCTGGAATTTGCATCCTCTGAACATTCAGTTATCACTTCTCAAACACTCTTTTTGAATTAGGGTTAGATATAGTTGTAATACACTGATATCTACAGTGTTGCTATCAGAGAACTTGGAGTTATGTACTGGTGATATGAAAATGAAAACAATTTGACACGTAGCCAAGTATGGTGACACATCTGTGCTCTGCATTTTACCCATCCAAGTGCGCACACTCAATAGTGAGTAGTGAACACACACAGACACACACACACACCTGGAACAGTGGGCAGCCATTTTTGCAGTTGGGGGTTTAATTCTTGCTCAAGGGTCTCACCTCAATCATGGTATTGAGGGTCATTCACTCTCCTCATCTACAATGCCTGCTGTTACTGAGACTCAAACCTGCAACTTTTGTGTTACAAGTCCGACTCTCTATCCATTAGGCCACAGCTGACCCTATGATCGCTTTAATGATTGCTCTGACCTTGACATGTGTACGTAAATGGACAAAATTAGTAGCTGTATCACAGATGTCATTTGTCTCACATGAAAAATGTAAATATCACTAGAGCTGCCCCTGACTAGAGATTTTACTAGTTGTCTAGCAGTCATTCATTTCAGCCATTAGTTGATTAATCATGCATTTATATAATTAAATAGATATAATCAGAGGTCGACCGATTTATCGGTTTTGCCAATTAAACGGCACCAACAGTTCATTGCTGGAACAATCGGTTATCGACAAAATCTCTGGCAATAGTTTTCCGTGTTTCGTCTATTGCTGGAGCGGCTGAGAAAGCACTGTTTTCATTATACAGTGCAAGAGCGGCCTCTAGTGGCTGAAATCACTGACAGCATGTGCTGAGTGTTGGACAAGTGATGCTGCATGCTGAACAAAATAAACTTCAGACCCGGTTTTAAATGCAGCTGACAGAAAATCCTGCCGCGCCTCATAGCGCCATTCACATAGTTTTCCATTCAATTGTTAATGTACACAATGAATTGTATATTGTGCATTTTCATCGAAAAATGTCTTTCTGTGGCTCTAATAAAGTCTGTTTGCTTCATTTATAGAGCTTTAATATAAATTTAATTGAATTAATTTATACATTTAGCAGATGCTTTTATCCAAAACAACTTGCAGTGCATTCAGGCTAACATTTTTTTTTACCTAACGTGTTCCCTGGGAATCGAACCCACAACCGTGCGCTGCTAACGAAATGCTCTACCACTTGAGCCACAGGAACACTGATCGTTCCTTCCGCTTGCTCCGTTTTTTAAACACTGAATTTCAAACTTCTCTTTGACTCATTGTTCATTCTTTAAGTAAATTTGTACGCGATCAGAATCGCAGAATCCATTCATAAAAACAGAATTCACAGTTTAGCGTGCGTGATGCTCGCGGTCTGCCGTCTCACTAAATGAGGACGTAAACTCCCCAGGGCTGCGTTCTCTCCCCACTGCTCTTCTCCCTGTACACTAATGATTGCACATCTAAGGACCCCTCTGTCAAGCTCCTGAAGTTTGCAGACGACACCACACTCATCGGCCTCATTCAGGACGGTGACGAGTCTGCTTACAGACAGGAGGTAGAAGAGCTGGCTATCTGGTGCACTCTCAACAACCTGGAGCTTAACACGCTCAAAACAGTGGAGATGACCGTGGACTTCAGGAGAAACCCCCCTGCACTCCCCCCACTCACCATCATGAACAGCACTGTGACTGCAGTGGAGTCATTCAGGTTCCTGGGCACCACCATCTCTCAGGACCTGAAGTGGGACATTCACATTGACTCCATTGTGAAAAAGGCCCAGCAGAGGTTGTACTTTCTCCGCCAGCTGAGGAAGTTTAACCTGCCACAGGAGCTGCTGAAACAGTTCTACTCCACCATCATTGAATCCATCCTCTGCACTTCAGTAACTGTCTGGTTCAGCTCAGCTTCTAAATCTGAAACACAAGAAGAACATCTCCAGAACTGCTCTGAGAGTCACTTCATGAGCATTTGATCGTTTGATTTGAGCAAAAGCATCATATCACATGCTCAGAACACCGCCAAAATAAAAGTCCAGTTTTGAAGTGTATTTTTCTGTAAAATGTACATAGCCTGCTACTTCTATAATGAAACCATCATCATTTTTTAAAGATTATTCACACAACATTTCTTCCATGTTTTAATTTTAATAGTAAATCCCCTTTGTTTGCCAAAAAAAAATTGCTTAATTTTCAGTAATTAAAAGACAAATAAAATTAATGTTACATGCCTTGATTTGATAACAATAAAAATGTAAATACACAGAATTTTTTGGGGGGAAAAAATCATTAAGCTTCTTTAAGAAAAAATAAATTAAATTGTTTTATGCATTCAAATAATTAAACATGCTAAAACAGAATTTGGTAACAATAAAAAAAGGTGAGAAAAATAAAACATTTCATAGGGCCCAAGTCATGTAATTTTTGTTAAACTTGTATTAAATTTATTTGAAAACGTATAAATTTCATGATTTTAATTAGACTTACCCTATTATTAATAAACTTTAATTTAACTATTAAAAAAGGAGTGGAGTAAAATTAAAAGAAAAAAAATTCAGAAAAATTTAATAACGAAATTTGGAAATGAAAAAAATGGAATTTAGGAAATTTTTTTACAGATTTCATAGGGCCCTTTTAGAGTGTGGTAATTTCAAAATTTACTATTACTATTATTGTTATTATTATTTTTATTACTATTACTACTATTAGTATTGTTCAGTACAGTTAAAAAAAAAAAAGTACTTTTGTTTTTGTTTTTTAGTATCCATTTTCAGCTTCAATTTATTTTTGTAGTATCCATTTTAAAAACTATCGGTTAATTAATCTGTGTCGGCCAGTGTGATCCAACCTAACTATCGGCAAAATCCAACATCGGTCGATAATCATAATTAGCCTTTAATATTCAACTCTGTATGTTGCACTGAATCTAAATATCAAATAATCGATATCTTGTGCTTTTTGGACAAACCTTCTCAATACGCTAATGTTTTACAGAGATATAGCCTCATGTCTACTTCGTGGTACTCTTTATCAAATTCATTTGCATGTTAATCGAGAACAGTTTGACTAATCAAACTTCAGTTCCATAACTCTCTTTCTGCATGTTCTGAAGACTATAATGATTAGTTTTTCATGAACTGTCTTCAATAATTCAATACATTTTCATCACAAATGATGTTACTGCATTTAAATGTTCTTGACCAAAGAATCAGAAGGAAAATGGATTTTGTTTCTAGCACTTACGGCTCAAAATTTATTAAAATAAATGTGAATGAAGCAGTTGGTGGTGCTTCAGTATTATAAAACTTTCAATACAAAATAGTCTGTTTGGAAAGCAGTTATTTAAAGACATTTTGCAAACAGGCAGAACATCTTAAGGTTATTATTTCATCATTACTTACTTACAGGTCACATATAGGTTACTCACAATAGGTGCTATTTACACTAATTGCAAATAGTAATAGATACTATTTACTCTATTTAACTGAGTGGAATGATAGCATTTGTGCTCTTTGCTCCCGTTTGTCCGATCTGGGCCTTAAGCAGACCAGAACAATGCCATCTGTTAGCCAGGAACGAAGCAAATAACCCATAACTATTGCTGTTTTCCATATTTTATTTCTGATAGTGAAGCTCATTTTCTCCACCAACCCAATAATGAAGAGTAAGCCAGTTGTTGAGAGGTGTGGCCATCGAGTTTCCTATAAAATCACTGATCCTGTGCTGCGAAGATCAGAGATCAGAACCTTCTTCTGAGACACATCAGCCAACATCACAACCAGCTGCTGACCGACCTGACATCAAGCTGACTTTCCCTCGAGTCTCCAGCTTTCCAGCTTCAGGTCTGTCCAGGTTTTACTAGTTTATATTTCACATTGTTTTGTAGAAACTGTTTGCTAAAGGGAGACGAGGTGCAATCATTTTTTAACACCAGGACAGATAACTAGGACCAGTTTTGTAACTATGGTGTATTATCCACTGTAGAACTCTACTTTTACTACTTTCAGTGTTAAATATAATAACAAAAAGTCTAACTAAATAACGTTATCAGCAGAATAAACAATCTCGATTGACAAAGCAAGTTACGAAGCACATCACAAGGCAATGAAACACAATAAATGTGGCAAAGAAAGCTGAAAATGACCCAACAGGGTCAACCCAACATTTTTTTTATTGTCGAAAAGTATTTGTTGGGTAGTTAAACCCTGTGATGAAACAACCCATCAGTTGAGTTACCGAGTGCAGGAGTAAGCAGCAGTTCTCATAGCCATCAAATTGGTGTATTTCTTTAGTGAAATAAATGTTTGTATAAGCTTTATTTCATCTATAAAATCATTACTGATCTATAAAGTAATTTATTTTATGCATAACAAAATACAGGAATATGACACCTAAAATTCACCGAAAAGAGTGTCGCAACGGTTATTTTACTTGAAGAAAACACTGATGCCTTGCAGGTGCATTGCATACAAACAAAGCAAGCTGTGAGCCCCATCACACCAAATAACTTGTTCTGCTATCCAGTTTGAATGGCACTACAGCCCATCAATGTGCCGTGCAGTGGAAAAAGAGCTAACCTCATTTCAGATTTCAAACATAACGATACAAAACAAGTCAGATGGCTTTGTGTGTCATTGAGATGGTGATTAGCTGCATTTTGACATTTCACTTATTTTTTTATCCCTTATTAGTCATAAACAAAAGAGTGCATTACTGTTTAGTAAATGATTAGTAGAGAAGTACACAAATCTTTCACTCAAGTAGAAGTACAGACAATAGTGTTTAAATTACTCAAGTTAAAGTAAAGAAGTATGGGCTCTGACACTTACTTAAGTGAAAAGTAGCCATTACTACTAACTGTTTTAGTGTTACAGGGGTAACAGGAACTCACATCATATAAACACCTTAATACAAAAGAACTTACATTTCTAACATTTTGTTAGCTAATGAGTGTATCAAGGCCATAGAATAGGGGCGGACTTGGCCAACACTGAATTTCTTTTTAAGACAATTAGGCTGGGGGCATGCAATATAACTATGTTTTCTAAATTACCTATACATCAGAATCAGAATCAGAATCAGAATCAGAATGAGCTTTATTGCCAGGTATGTACACATACGAGGAATTTGTTTTCGTGACAGAAGCTCCGCAGTACAACAGAATGACAGCGACAGAACATAAAACACATGATAAAAGAATAAAAAATACAAATAAGTAGATAGTAAATAACAATATACAAATGACAATTGTAGGCAAGTATATTAGAAAATGAAGTTATGTATGTACATATATATTGTGTGCAAAATTTAAGTGTATACTAAGTATGTGTGTTAGATAAATAAAGTGTGTGTGTATATAAATATAAAGTGTAGTGTGTCCGCCGTTATTATCAGCTGTTCATGAGATGGATTGCCTGAGGGAAGAAACTGGTCCTGTGTCTGGTCGTTCTAGTGCTCAGTGCTCTGTAGCGTCGACCAGATGGCAACAGTTCAAAGAGGGAGTGTGCTGGATGTGAGGGGTCCAGAGTGATTTTGACAGCCCTTTTTCTCACTCTGGATAAGTACAGTTCTTGAATAGATGGGAGGGTTGAACCGATGATTCGCTCAGCAGTCCGGACTACCCTCTGTAGTCTTCTGAGGTCAGATTTAGAAGCTGAGCTGAACCAGACAGTTACTGAAGTGCAGAGGATGGATTCAATGATGGTGGAGTAGAACTGTTTCAGCAGCTCCTGTGGCAGGTTTAACTTCCTCAGCTGGCGGAGAAAGTACAACCTCTGCTGGGCCTTTTTCACAATGGAGTCAATGTGAATGTCCCACTTCAGGTCCTGAGAGATAGTGGTTCCCAGGAACCTGAATGACTCCACTGCAGTCACAGTGCTGTTCATGATGGTGAGTGGGGAGAGTGCAGGGGGGTTTCTCCTGAAGTCCACGATCATCTCCACTGTTTTGAGGGTGTTAAGCTCCAGGTTGTTGAGACTGCACCAGACAGCCAGCTCTTTTACCTCCTGTCTGTAAGCAGACTCGTCACCGTCCTGAATGAGGCCGATGAGTGTGGTGTCATCTGCAAACTTCAGGAGCTTGACAGAGGGGTCCTTAGATGTGCAATCATTAGTGTACAGGGAGAAGAGCAGTGGGGAGAGAACGCACCCCTGGGGAGCTCCGGTGCTGATTGTACGGGTGCTGGATGTGTATTTTCCCAGCCTCACTAGCTGCTGCCTGTCTGTCAGGAAGCTGTTGATCCACTGACAGACTGAGGTGGGCACGGAGAGCTGATTTAGTTTGGGCAGGAGGAGG
The DNA here is from genome assembly GCF_003368295.1 of Carassius auratus. Lineage (NCBI taxonomy): Eukaryota > Metazoa > Chordata > Actinopteri > Cypriniformes > Cyprinidae > Carassius > Carassius auratus. Next base: position 256,834 of record NW_020528444.1, read on the forward strand.
TTTGGGATGATCGTGTTGAAGGCCGAGCTGAAGTCCACAAACAGGATCCTCACATAAGTCCCCGGTCTGTCTAGGTGTTGCAGAACATAATGCAGTCCAATGTTTACTGCATCGTCCACAGACCTGTTTGCTCTGTAGGCAAACTGAAGAGGATCCAGCAAGGGCCCAGTGATGTCCTTCAGGTGGCCCAGCACCAGTTTTTCAAATGACTTCATGACTACAGACGTTAGAGCCACAGGCCTGTAGTCATTTAGTCCTGTAATTTTGGGTTTCTTAGGGATGGGGATGATGGTGGAACGTTTGAGGCATGAAGGGACTTCGCACAGCTCCAGCGATCTGTTGAAGATCTGTGTGAAGATGGGGGCCAGCTGGTCAGCACAGGATTTCAGACAGGCTGGTGTAACACAATCTGGGCCTGGTGCTTTTTTCCTTTTCTGCTTCCGGAAGACCTGGCGCACCGCATCCTCGCTGATCTGAATTGCAGGTGTGGGGGAGAGGGGGGATGCAGGAGGTGTGAATGGTGAGAGTGCTTGATTGGAGAGGTGTTCAGGATGGGTTGCAGGAGCTGTTAATGGTGTGAACGGTAGTTTGGAGAGGCATTCAGGGCTGGTTGCAGGAGTTGTGAAGGGTGTGAATGGTTGTGTGGGGAGGCGTTCAGGGCAGGTGATGGGTGTTCTTTCAAACCTGCAGTAAAACTCGTTCAGATCGTCTGCCAGTCGTTGATTCTCTACAGTGCTGGGGGGTGGTGTCTTGTAATTGGTGATCTTCTTTAGACTTTTCCACACTGATGCGGAGTCGTTGGAAGTGAACTGAGTCCTTATTTTTTCAGAATAATTCCTCTTTGCCACTTTGATCTCCTTTTCCAATGTGTATTTAGCCTGTTTATACAAGACATTGTCCCCCTTCACGTAAGCATCTTCTTTGGCCTGACGGAGCTGTCTGAGTTTTGCAGTGAACCACGGTTTGTCATTATTGTAAATTAGTTGAGTCTTTGTAGGAATACACATATCCTCACAGAAACTGATATATGATGTTACGGTCTCTGTGAGTTCATCCAGATCGGTGGTAGCAGCTTCAAAAACACTCCAATCAGTGATGTCAAAACAAGATTGTAAATCCTGCTCTGCTTCATTAGTCCATCTTTTTACAGTCCTTGATACAGGTTTAGCTGATTTTAGTTTCTGCCTGTAGGACGGTATTAGATGAACCAGAAGGTGATCAGAACGTCCCAAAGCTGCTCGTGGAACAGAGTGAAATGCATCCTTTATTGTGGTGTAACAGTGATCCAATATATTACTGTCTCTTGTGGGACAAGTAACATGCTGTCTGTATTTTGGCAGTTCACGGGACAGATTGGCTTTATTAAAGTCCCCGAGAATGATTAAAACAGAGTCCGGGTGTTGTTGTTCTGTCTCTGTGATCTGATCAGCGAGTTTCTGTAAAGCTGAGCTCACATGCGCTTGCGGATGGATGTAAACACTGACCAGAATGAACGAGTGAAACTCCCGCGGCGAATAGAACGGCTTGCAATTAATGAAGAGTGTTTCGAGATTTGAGCAGCACGTCTTCTTTAACACAGTTACATCTGTACACCACCGTTCATTGATGTAAAAGCATGTCCCGCCACCACGCGATTTCCCCGTTGATTCTGTGTCACGATCCGCTCTAAACAGCTGAAAGCCCGGCAGATGGAGCGCGCTGTCCGGTATGGTGTCATTCAGCCAGGTTTCCGTGAAACACAGAGCAGCAGAGTGTGTGAAATCCTTATTTGTCCGAGAAAGCAGAAGGAGTTCGTCCGTTTTGTTGGGTAGAGAGCGGAGATTTGCCAGATGGATGCTAGGCAACGGCGTTCGAAATCCGCGCTTCCTGAGTCTGACGAGCGCTCCCGCTCGCTTCCCCCGTCTGCGCGTCCTGAAGCGCTTGATCAGCGCCGCCGCTCCTCCGATAACAACGTTCAGTAAAACGTCTGAATAATTGAAATCCGGTAAAATATCCTGTGGTGTGTTCTGCCGAATGTTCAGCAGTTCTTCCCTGGTGAAACTGATGGCAGGAATATAACTAAAGACAGGACAAACTAACAAAAACACAAAAACATATGCGGAGCTCGTCACGGAGGCAGCCATCCTGTATCGGCGCCAGACGAACAAAAGAACTTAGTACAACAAAAATTAGTACAACAATAACTACACCATGACAATTTATTACAGAAAATCCTAATATTGAATTATGTTATTGCATTATCATTAGTCATATTTTTCCCTTATGAAAATTAGTGGATTGATTGCCATTTGTATAACCAGTGGTGGCTGGTGAAAAATGTTCTAGGTAGGATGCCACATCCAAAAATTTTAGCATACGTCCAAGTTTGATTTATCACATTAGACATTTTAAACCAAGATAATTGTTTTACCAAGTTAAGTTGAGGATGATTCCTAAGTTTTTTCCTAAATATTCTTTTTTTTTTAATTTTCATAATTCACAATCAATGTATAGAGTGCAACAGCAAAAACTGTGAGGAAAAATTGTTTACATTTGTTTTGAGAGCATTTTCTATAAATTCAGTATATAAATTACTACAAGTCAGCTGAAATACCAAACATGACCACGCGGAGAAGCCAACAGACCAATATATAAATATATACCAATCCATTCCAAATTATTAAACCAAGCAAAACACAAATTTAAAAAGTAAATAGAAACATCCTGAATTTGTTGAATATGGTGATCTGTAGGCATTGACCATGGCAGACTCCTATAAAAAACACACTTCTTCAGCGAGTGTCAATTATAAAAGACTTGTCAGACATGCGATCAAACTGAAATGTGCTTGTGTAAAAAGCTATCGGCGAATTGGAAAGCACACATACACAGTCTGTTAATCTGCACATTAATAATAACAGACTTGTGCCTGGCGTGTATAATAATGAATGACTGCTGTATGTCACAGTTATCATCTTTACCTCTATTACAATCGTCATCCATCTGAACTTCACCGATTTGTTTTATCTTCAGTCCTGACGTCATATTTCTGATTTATAAAAGGTATGTTTGTTCTGACCAATCGCTGCACAGGTTAAGGTTATGTATGATGAGTAAAGCACGTTAGTGTTCGCCCTCCCGAAACTCACAGAGAGCATGGCAGTGCCTGCAGTATGGAAGTCTATGAGCACAGTCTGCTGTTTCTCGGCCAGAGTGAAATCCGCAAAAGGGGCGCAAAAGGGGCGGTACTTCATAGAACGTAACTTGATCCTGATTGGACTGTATGTCCAGAGGCAGAACAACCAGTCTAGAACAGTGACAGCTGTGATAGAAAAAATCTCTCCCTTTCTACTTTGGTGGTTTGTCGCCTCTAATGAAGAAAGCGCCCCTGTGTATAACTGTAGTTTTACTATAAATTCCATGGTTAAACTATGGTTAGTGTAGTAAAACCATCATTACTTAGAAACACTGTTTTTGGAATTACATGCTACTATAGTGCAAAAATGTTTCTGAGAATTTCCTGCATTATAAATGCAAAACCTACAGGAATGTGAATAATGAATAATGCGAAACTCAGGTCATGCTTAACTATGCAAGCAAAAACTAAATTACAGTAGCCTATTTACAGATGACAATGACCTGCACATGAACTTTTGAACAGATCTTCTCACCACCAATGCAGTGAAGGCTTGCATATTCTAGCTATAATAATCTCTGCAACTCAAACACTGGGTTAATTTAACCCATCACAAGGCTGGTGTAATATTAAACCAGCACTGGGGTGATTTCTTTTCTTTTATAGTCTATTACTTCTGCTTTGAGTTGATCTGTAGTAATAAATAAATGTTTGACATGCTTGTGTTTGTCATGTTGTGTGTTTTCAGTGATGGCGTCTCCTGTTGGCCTCACATTCCTGCTGTTGGTGTCGCCTGCCGTCCTCATCTCCACAGCGATCAGCCCTGCGTCTGCCGGACAGAACCAGATGCAGAAAAGGTCTCCAGAGGACTTAAAGAAAATCAAAGAAGGGTTTACTGCACTGGGCAAGTTTGCTCTTAGCAGAATCGACACTATTACTTCAGTAGGCTGCCCTTTTCTGGAAATAATTCAAGTTTATGGGCCACTGATAAGTGGCCTTGTCAAATTTACAGCAGCAGAAATAAAAGGATACAGTGATACAGACCTTCTCATGGGTGAATTTGAAAAACTTAATACTAAGCTTGACCAATATCGTGTAGAGCAGAAGTGGGACAGCTGGGCAAGTGGTGTCTACCACAAGCCAGAGCTGGATATTGACGTAGCATGGAAAACGTACACAACTCTGTTGAAGAGTCTTAGGGAGGCCAAAGATGATGAAGAAATGGAGAGACTTAAGAAGGAATTTGAGAAAGCCTATAAAAAGTACGAGTCTGCCACTAAGACATTACACAGTTTGCTAATAGAGAAAGGAGTGAGCTTCAGATATCCTCTGGGAGACTCACTTGCTGAACATGTTAACTGTCATGAAAAGAATATCAGAGAATACACCGTGTTGATTTATAAACTCATCTACAAAGCCAATACGATGAATGAATTCTACTACAAACTCAAGAACACAGAGTCTGATGCTAAAGCTGAGGAGATGGCTAACATTGCATATGACGCAGCGTCAGTGATGTTCCAAGTCCACATGCAGTGCATTAAAAACAGCATGGACTACGTTAAAAAGGATATTACAAAACTCATTGACCAAAAGAAAGCTCGTTCAGAACTAGCAAAAGAAGTCTGGTCATTTCTGGTGAAGGCGTATGACAGGTACGACTGGATGGTTGTTGCCTTCATAAGCAAGAAATCTCAACATCAAATAGTTAAGTTTCTGAACAGTCACGTCTTGTCAGGATTTACTCCAGTGGAAGAAGGCATCGTTACTGTGGCTGTAGCCAGACAGGTGAAAGGGACTCATGATAAGGCAGCTTTAGTCAAACAAGCCATTGGCAGATGTATTAACGAGGAAGTCCTGTGTTACAAAGTAGCAAAGAAACTCACTGAATGTAATGAACTTGTGGAAGGTAAGCCAGTATCTCAGACGTACACAGCAGTGCACGCCTATTTAAGAGACGCTCACGACAGCCAGGATGCACAGAAAGAACAAGAGGAAGACTATGATGCCAACGCTGCTCCCGAAGAAAGTCCAGATAAGTACATTTATAGAGGGAAGTGTAAGAAGTTTAAACTTCTGAAAGGAAAGTTTGTAGTTTTGATTAAAAGTGATGAAGAAATCATGACAAAAGATCCCTGCTCCAAGCTGGACTGTGGTGAGAAAGAAAAGAGAGGCAGCTGTGTTCGTATGAAAGACATGTTCCTGGCCGTGTGCGAGTGTAATAAGCCATACTATGGCCAGAATTGTGAGGAGAGCTTAGATGACTACAAGAAGAACTTAATGGCAAAGACAGCAGTGGTAGACAGAAAGCGTCGTTTGGTTGCTTCTGGCTAAAGGCGCATTCTGGAGTCAGCAAATCTCATGAAATGGATGAATGAATTGGTGAAGCAACAAAAGCATTATCCATGAAAACACATGAATCCCAGAAAATAATACTAAAGACTAAACATCTCTATCATCCAATTTTAATCTGAACCTCATTCCTTTCAATACAACAGCAAAACTGAGTGCCAGAGTTACAGTCGATTTCATGAGATTTGTTTGTGATGCCTAGCTTGGTTTTCATATTTCTGTGATGATGTATGAATGAAACGCATCATCAGCTGGAGCTGAGCTGTAATGCAAACTGCTAAGTAAAGCAAGCCTCTGTCCACAGGCAGGAGGGACTGTATTTCTTTTATGAGGTCAAATAAAAAAATTAAAAAAATTATCCCATTGTGTGCAGCATTTTGCTAAATGCGATTCAAACATAAATGGCCAATTCTGTAACATAACGGGCAGAAATCTATGGTTAAAGTGTTTGAAAAAGAAACATTTATATTTTAAATGTAAAAACGTATGTATCATGAACTTAAATATGTTTAATTTTACAAATGTTAAAATGTCATGATCACCTCCTGCCTGTCAATGTGATGAGTTTGAACCACATGCTTTTACTGCTTCAAGCTTTTGCCCTGAATCTGTGAGCTGGTAAAATGAATAAAAAAAAAAAAGTTTTATTGCCATTGGAATTTCTTTTTATTTGAATGCCTCCATGTTTTTAAAATACAATAATATTCATATATAAAGTTATGTAGTCTGTCAAAGTACTGAATAAGACATTTGTGTTTTTACTCTGCACTGTAAAAAGTACTATGTGATGACACCTTGTCTTTCAATACTTGTTTTTCTTAAAGGGGGGGGGGGGGGTGAAATGCTCATTTTCACTCAATATCCTGTTAATCTTGAGTACCTATAGAGTAGTACTTCATCCTTCTTAACTCCAAAAAGTCTTTAGTTTTATTATATTCATAAGAGAAAGATAGTCTGTACCGATTTTTCCCAGAAAAACACGGCCGACTGGAGGCGTGACGTGTGGGCGGAGCTAAAGAATCACGAGCGCCAGTAGGCTTTTGCGTTGAGAGTTTTTGGAGCCTGTGACATTACCTTGAGGAAAAAAACATCATCCAAAACAAACCATGGCTAACAGATTCAGCCGTTTATTTATGATCCAGAATCAGATCCCGAGGCTGAAACTGAACAAGAGCAGCAGCAGCAACTACTCGCTCCGAGCGGGGCTCGAACCCGGGTCTCCGATGGGAGGGGATGCACTAACAAGGAGGCAGAGATATTTTAAACAGTTTTACTCACCGCCTGTAGTTCCAACACACAATTGTGACCCTTTTTCGTTGGGATTGCATCATCCTTAAGAAATAAGCGATACGCAAATCCGTCGTCAAACTGGGCCTTGTTTGTAAAACAAGCATCAATCAATCAATCAATCACCTTTATTTATATAGTGCTTTAAACAAAATACATTGCGTCAAAGCACTGAACAACATTCATTAGGAAAACAGTGTCTCAATAATGTAAAATTATAGTTAAAGGCAGTTCATCATTGAATTCAGTTATGTCATCCCTGTTCAGTAGAAATAGTGTCTGTTTTTATTTGCAATCAAGTCAGCGATATCGCTGTAGATGAAGTGACCCCAACTAAGCAAGCCAGAGGCGACAGCGGCAAGGAACCGAAACTCCATCGGTGACAGAATGGAGAAAAAAACCTTGGGAGAAACCAGGCTCAGTTGGGGGGTCAGTTCTCCTCTGACCAGACGAAAACCAGTAGTTCAATTCCAGGCTGCAGCAAAGTCAGATTGTGCAGAAGAATCATCTCTTTCCTGTGGTATTGTCCTGGTGCTCCTCTGAGACAAGGTCTTTACAGGGGATCTGTATCTGGGCTCTAGTTGTCCTGGTCTCCGCTGTCTTTCAGGGCAGTAGAGGTCCTTTCTAGGTGCTGATCCACCATCTGGTCTGGATACGTACTGGATCCGGGTGACTGCAGTGACCCTCTGATCTGGACACAGACTGGATCTCGTGGCCACGGTGACCTCGGAACAAGAGAGAAACAGACAAATATTAGCGTAGATGCCATTCTTCTAATGATGTAGAAAGTACGGTGTTATGTGAAGTGTTTCCGGTTCCGGTTTACCTAATTAATGCAGCCTAAAAATCCTTTAACGGATTTGGATATTAAAAGCATATTAGTAAGTTATGTGTATACCAGGTTAAAGAGATGGGTCTTTAATCTAGATTTAAACTGCAAGAGTGTGTCTGCCTCCCGAACAATGTTAGGTAGGTTATTCCAGAGTTTAGGCGCCAAATAGGAAAAGGATCTGCCGCCCGCAGTTGATTTTGATATTCTAGGTATTATCAAATTGCCTGAGTTTTGAGAACGTAGCGGACGTAGAGGAGTATAATGTAAAAGGAGCTCATTCAAATACTGAGGTGCTAAACCATTCAGGGCTTTAGAAGTAATAAGCAATATTTTAAAATCTATACGATGTTTGATAGGGAGCCAGTGCAGTGTGGACAGGACCGGGCTAATATGGTCATACTTCCTGGTTCTAGTAAGAACTCTTGCTGCTGCATTTTGGACTAGCTGTAGTTTGTTTACCAAGCGTGCAGAACAACCACCCAATAAAGCATTACAATAGTCTAACCTTGAAGTCATAAATGCATGGATTAACATTTCTGCATTTGACATTGAGAGCATAGGCCGTAATTTAGATATATTTTTGAGATGGAAAAATGCAGTTTTACAAATGCTAGAAACGTGGCTTTCTAAGGAAAGATTGCGATCAAGTAGCACACCTAGGTTCCTAACTGATGACGAAGAATTGACAGAGCAACCATCAAGTCTTAGACAGTGTTCTAGTTTATTATAAGCAGAGTTTTTAGGCCCTATGATTAACACCTCTGTTTTTTCTGAATTTAGCAGTAAGAAATTACTCGTCATCCAATTTTTTATATCGACTATGCATTCCATTAGTTTTTCAAATTGGTGTGTTTCACCAGGCTGCAAGGAAATATAGAGCTGCGTATCATCAGCATAACAGTGAAAACTAACACCATGTTTCCTGATGATATCTCCCAAGGGTAACATATAAAGTGTGAAGAGTAGCGGCCCTAGTACTGAGCCTTGAGGTACTCCATACTGCACTTGTGATCGATATGATACATCTTCATTCACTGCTACGAACTGATGGCGGTCATATAAGTACGATTTAAACCATGCTAATGCACTTCCACTGATTCCAACAAAGTGTTCAAGTCTATGCAAAAGAATGTTGTGGTCAATTGTGTCAAACGCAGCACTAAGATCCAATAAAACTAATAGAGAGATACACCCACGATCAGATGATAAGAGCAGATCATTTGTAACTCTAAGGAGAGCAGTCTCAGTACTATGATACAGTCTAAATCCTGACTGGAAATTCTCACATATACCATTATTCTCTAAGAAGGAATATAATTGTGAGGATACCACCTTTTCTAGTATCTTGGACAGAAAAGGGAGATTCGAGATTGGTCTATAATTAACAAGTTCTCTGGGGTCAAGTTGTGGCTTTTTTATGAGAGGCTTAATAACAGCCAGTTTGAAGGTTTTGGGGACATATCCTAATGACAATGAGGAATTAATAATAGTCAGAAGAGGACCTATGACTTCTGGAAGCACCTCTTTTAGAAGCTTATGTCACACCCAGGGGCGGCTATGCTTTGACTAAGCCACACCCCTTCTCAACTTCCACCTCGAGGAGGTCCCCAAAGCCAACCCAATGGCCAAACAACACGAGAACAAGTAAGTGATAAAACAATCTTTATTTAAATATTTTAAAATAGCTTGGGGAATAGGGAAAGGGCAATTAAAACTAAACTCTGACTCGGCCCTCCAGATGGGCTATGGCCGGGAAGAGGTCAGGGAGGCAAGGGGGCCACGGGGATCCGGGGCGTGGGACTCGGGGCCCGGCCAGAGTCTTAGGTATCCGTAGCGCCCTCCTTCTTCCTCCTCTTCGCTGAATACAACTCACGGTAAGTACTGGTTCACACAGTTCGTTCTCGGGGTGCTCACTCTCTTTCTCTTCCTCCACAGGCAACGGCTGGGACGCAAAGGCACAGTTAATTCGGCTTGGTTTTGCTCTCACCTCTTCGCTGATTGCAGCTCACAGTAAGTACTGGTTCACACAGTTCGTTCCTTGGGTGCTCACTCGCTTTCTCTTTCTCCACAGGCAGCGGCGTAAGTACAGGTTTCCTCTGTCTCTCCTCGTGTTACCCACTCTCTCTCCTTTTCTCTCCACAGGTATCAACTTGGGCACAATAGCACAGTTAGTTTGCTTTGAATGACTCTCACCTCTGGGCTGAACACAGCGTACTGTAAGTACAGGTTTCCTCTGTTTCTCCTTGTGTTACTCACTATCAGATTGGACACAAAGCACAGTTAGTTTGCTTTGAATAGCTCCGACCTCTGGGCTGAACACAGCGTTCCGTGCTATCTCCGGAGATCTGAAGCACGCTCACAACATATACTGTACTGAACTAGGCTAGAACCAGCAGTCTCCTTGTCCTCCCGCGACGGAGTGCGTGAAGACGGGGGTTTATCTGACAGGACACACGGCAATACACAGCAACCCACAGCAATATACAGCACCACGTCAAAATTTTAGGTTTTCACAGCACGAAGACTCACCCACCACACTCAGTGTACGAAAAGGACACCCGTCTTCCTTCACTTCGCTTGGTTCGGATCTGGCGATGGAATATGCGGCCTAGCTAGTGATGTCGTCGTTGTGACTACTTCAATAAGTATTCCTTCGGCTCTCCCACCACGCTATATTAGGGGTAGGGCCGCCCTCCTCCTCCTGGGGAGATCTACACAACGCCAGGTCAATATACAGGGCACTTTCGGCTTGCTCTTAGTACTCACATCAATGCCGCTTCCAATCCCCTTTTTCACGTCGTCTCAATTCGCCGTATAATCCGTTCACTTCTCAACCTTTAAGGTTCGCGATGTTTTCACAATCATACAATTCCAGCCTGAGGGAGAGAGAGAGTTAGACAGCCACCAGCAGCGCACCAAGACGGGCACGACACAGTGCTTCACACACACCAGAAAGAGCTCCCAGACTGTGAAATAACTTGGCCTTAAGTACTGCCTTGTCCAGCGTATCCTCCAATCACCTACCGCTGTCCCTAACTAGGCACAGGTGCATCGAATTCCCTGATTTTCCCTCTTACGGCGCTACCGGACGTTCCGGTGTTCTGTTTTTCCGGTCCGGGCGGAACCAAACTTCCCGTTCCGCCCCTAAAGATCGTCACCTTGTGACATCCTCCCCCGCCAATCCGTTCTAGTCCCTAGAACGTCCTCGGGCTGTCCACTCACCATAGCGGGCAGGGGGTCGGCCTCGGTTCTCTCGCTGGGATCGTCTCACTGGTGAATCGGGCTCAGCTTGTTCAGGGGCTGCTTCTGGTTCTCTCGGGGCGATCGGGGGTGGTGCCACCACGGGTCTCCCTGGTACCACAGCCCAACCTTCAATCCAGGGGGCCGCTGGTACAGGTTCCGTGGGGACTTCTTCCACGGCTTCAGGGTAGTTAGGGCAGGGGCGAATCATGTTCCGGTGCACCACACGGTCGGGGCCTGACTTCCCTTCTGGCCGGATGGTATAGACCGGCTGTCCCGGCCTCTGCTGCCGGCAGACTACATAAGGGGTGGCCTCCCAACGGTCACTCAGTTTCCCCTTCCCCTGCCGCCGATTATCTCTCACCAACACCCTCTCTCCTGGCAGTAGAGGGGCTTCTCTAGCAGTCCGATCATACAACCGCTTACTTTTCTCTCCTGCCGTCTGTATCCTTTTCGACACCTGCTCGTAGGCGAAATGCAAGCGCTGGTGATGGCGCCCCACCCACTCCGTTACACTTGCTTCCTCTTGGTCGGCTGTCACTCCTAGGACCAGGTCAGTAGGCATTCATATGTGTCTGCCAAACATCAGGTACGTGGGGGCGTAACCCGTAGTACTATGTATACTGTTGTTATAGGCCTGTAGGAGGTTTGGCAATGCACTCACCCAATCGTCCTGCCGTTGTTGGTCCAAGGTCCCCAGCAGCCCCAATAGGGTCTGATTGAATCTGTCGCAGCCGCCGTTCCCCTGAGGATGATACGAAGTGGTGTGAGTTTTCGTGCAACCGTACAACTGGCATAGTTCTCTAATTACCCTGGACTCAAAGTTGGCTCCTTGATCGGAGTGCAGAAACTCCGGGCATCCGAACGTCTGGAAGACGGCCCGCCATAAAACTGTAGCGGTGGTGGTTGCAGTCTGGTCGAGGGTGGGGATAGCCCAAGCGTACTTTGTGAACAAATCCGTTATTACCAAGATGTTCTGGTAGCGATCTCGTGGTCGGCCCAGTGTCAAGAAGTCCATAGCCATGATATGAAGGGGGGCCTTCGCATGGATGGGTAACCATTGGCGCTCGGACCTCCCGTCTGGACTTAAACAATATGCATCTCGGGCAGCTTGAATTAGGGCGTGCACCGATGCCTCTAGCCCGGGCCAAAAGAAGAATCTCCTAAGCAGGGACACGGTCCTCTCCTGTCCCTGGTGCCCCAACTGGTTGTGGTACGCCGAAACTAACGCCGTTACCTCATCTGCGGGGATCACGATCTGGCGTACTTCTTCGCCCAACTTCGGGTCACTGACCCTTCTGCACAGAACGCCATCTCTCAGCTCCAGTCTGTCCCATTGCCCCAGCAGCCTCCTCCCAGTATCCGTCTGGGCTAACCTCTCCGCTGGCGTCAGCCGTCGGCCCTGTTCCAGCCATTCTCTTACCAGCCGCACATCTTGATCCCTGGCCTGTCTCTCCCTCCACCGACGGGGATCCCATCCCCAGTTCTCAGGCACGGCCTCTTGTCTGCTGCCTGGTGCCTCTACTGCTCCTACCATATAGCCCTCCTCCGGGCTGGCCCCTCCGGGGCTTTCCGCTTCGGGCAGCCTTGAGAGGACGTCCGCGTTCGTGTGTTCACGCCCTGGTCGGTACTGTAGTTGATAGTCAAAGTTGGCCAGTTGGGCCACCCACCGCTGCTCCACGGCTCCCAGCTTCGCCGTTTGTAAGTGTACTAATGGGTTATTGTCTGTAATGATCGTCACCTTGGCACCCCAGAGGTAGTCTTTAAATTTCTCACTTAGGGCCCACTTCAATGCCAGCAGCTCCAATTTGCAAGAACTATAGTTTGCATCGTTCCTCTCGGCTGGGTGGAGGCTCCGGCTGGCGTACGCGATGACCCTCTCGACTCCGTCCTGCCGTTGAGCCAACACCGCTCCCAGCCCGAGATTGCTGGCATCTGTATACAGAAGGAATGGTTTTGTGAAATCTGCGTATGCCAAGATAGGGGCCTGTAGCAGCTCCTGCTTCAATGTCTGGAACGCCGACTCACAATTTGCATCCCAGTCTACGTTGGGCGACCCCCGGCCCCGGTTACGACCTGTGCCAACCAGCAACTGATTAAGGGGTTTAGCAATTTTTGAAAAGTCCTTTATGAAACGCCTATAGTATCCCACAAATCCTAAAAAGGATCGCACTTGCCTCACTGTCCTCGGGGCCTTCCAGTCTTTCACGGCCGATACCTTTCCAGGATCTACGGACACTCAGCCGCACTGACCACGTGGCCCAAAAAGTTGACTTCTCTCCGTAGTAAGTGACACTTATTGGGCTGTAGTTTCAATCCGTACTTCTCCATGGCCCGAAAGACTTCCTCGAGGTGCCTCAGGTGTGAATCAAAATCTGGGGAGTAGACAATCACATCATCCAGGTAAACTAATACTGACTCCATTAACTGACCTCCCAAGCACCGCTGCATCAGCCGCTGGAAGGTGGCCGGAGCGTTACAGAGCCCGAAAGGCATCCGGTCCCATTCAAATAGTCCAAACGGGGTTGTAAAGGCAGTCTTCTCCCGGTCTGCTTCGGCCACCTGCACCTGCCAGTAGCCACTGGCCAAATCTAGGGTAGAGTACCATGCCGACTGCGTGAGGCTGGCAAGCGAATCTTCGATCCGCGGCAAAGGGAAAGCGTCTTTCTTAGTCACGAGGTTCAGCTTACGGTAGTCCACGCAGAATCTCCAAGCCCCCGTCTTCTTTTGCACCAGCACTATGGGGGCCGCCCACGGGCTGCTGCTTTCCCTGACAACTCCTTGCTTCAGCATGCCTTGCAGGAGTGTACGTACCTCGGTATACAAAGTGGGCGGAATTGGGCGATACCTCTCCCGGCTGGGCCCTGCATCCCCGGTAGGTATATGATGTTGTACCACCTGGGTGCATCCGTAGTCTTCATCGTGGGTGGCGAACACATGCTGCCATCTCCGAAGGAGGGCCTGTAACTTCTGTGTCTGTGCTTGTTCTAAATCCTCCCCTTGTAATGACTCACCCGCCAGGTGGCTCGGCACACTCCTCTCCATACCACCCCATGGGGTGTCTACTTGTGTCAGGGCCACCTCGATGACAGTGGGGCACACCTGACGAAAACTAATATCCCTCTCTTCCCTTACTTGGTGGGGTGTAACCGTTGTCAGACGGGCTAATCGTTGGTGCCGATGTAGTTGCACCGCGTATGGGTGTACATTCCGTATCCTCACGGGGACTCTCCCCCGCCGGACCGTCGCTAGTCCTCGTGCCACTTCCACTTGTGGACAATCCACATGGGGCTCCACCAGCACCCACTCTTCTGGGCCCGCTCTTCGGGGCGGTACTCGCGCCCACACAACAGCCTCACTTTTTGCGGGGACAGACAAAGTAAAACGACACATCACTCTTCCTACCTCTTCCTGTTCTCTGCGGACTTGGCTCATTTGCACCCTTCGACAGTCAGCTACCACACACTCCCACTTGGGCATCTCTGCAGGTGGTATCTTCGATACGGGCCTAGCCCGAAATAGCTCTTCCCAGCAATCAGCGAGGACATTCATGCCCAACAGGGCTCGATGTGCACCCAGACAATGGTCTTGCACGATAATCACACCTTTCTGGGGGACCATCACTCCGTGAACCTCTAGGTCCTTCAATCGGTAGCCAATATATGGGATGTCGAGGCCGTTTGCGCCCTTCAGAGTAAACCAGGGGGCCTCCGCCCCTGGTGCCCCTTGTTTCCCAAACACTTCTTCGGATAAACTCTCAGCAAATAACGTCACTTGGGAGCCTGTGTCTACCAGGCATTGAATCTCCTTGCCGCACACTCTCACCTTCGCCACGGGGCTACGCCCAATCATCTGGCTCCTAGAGCCATATCCTCTTCCAGGGTCTTCTCGAGGGGTCCCGGCCACACGACCCACAGTGGCCGGCCGACCTAAAAACCCCCTTCTGACGCCCTGCGGGGCCCACACTGGCGGCTATAATGACCTGGTTTGCCACAGTGGTTGCAGATGGGTCGCCCTTGCTCGTCCCATTCAAAACGGGGCCGATTAAAGTGGTTCGGGCGCCTGAACGGCTCTCGGCCTCCCTCTGAGTACACTCGGTCTCGGGGCGCCGGCCGTGGTTCCTCCCGCGCCCGTCCTTGGCGCAATTCTCCTACGAGGGCTTTAGACAGTTCAGACATCTGATCGCGGACATCTTTCAAAAGTTCAGCCTTCAGTGCTTGCTTCCAGTCAGGGCCTCCGGGTTGTGCTGGTGCTACTTCACTGACGGCCGCACACACTGGGGGACCACTCACCTCAGTCTCATCACCTTCCAGGGCCAGTGCCTCTTTCTTCAGATCTTCGAACGTAAGACCCGGGTCCCTTCGAAACTGGATACGTAGGCTCTGTCTCACCGGACCCTCCTTCAGCCCCAGAAGAAACTGGTCCCGCAATAGAGTCTCTCCATCTCCCAACCCGTGGTCCTGACGGGTCTGTAGTCGGGCGAATTGCTCTCGCAACCTCAGGGCGAAAGCTCTAATCGGTTGACGGGGGCCCTGCTTACAATTGAAGAACTGGGAGCGAAGGACAGCTACGGGGGTGTGGTCACCATACTGTTCAGTGAGGAACTGGAACACGGTTTGGGCGTTGGCTCTAACGGCTTCGGGGGCGGCATGCACCTCTCGCCGCGCTTCTCCATCCAGGGAGTTTAACACAAATTGAAGCCGCTGGGCTGCACTAAGGCCCTGTAGGTCGGCCAGGTACTCTAGTTGGGCCTTCCATTCAGACAATCGTACCTCGGATTCTGTCCCCCCATACTTTTGGATCCAGGGGCTCCCCATAAAAACGGGCATAGCACGGGGTTGGGCTGAAGGCCCCGCGTCGTCGGTCATTGGACGACCTTGGTTACTCAACTCGAGGTGGAAACCCTGCCGACTACGCCAAATCTGTCACACCCAGGGGCGGCTATGCTTTGACTAAGCCACACCCCTTCTCAACTTCCACCTCGAGGAGGTCCCCAAAGCCAACCCAATGGCCAAACAACACGAGAACAAGTAAGTGATAAAACAATCTTTATTTAAATATTTAAAAATAGCTTGGGGAATAGGGAAAGGGCAATTAAAACTAAACTCTGACTCGGCCCTCCAGATGGGCTGTGGCCGGGAAGAGGTCAGGGAGGCAAGGGGGCCACGGGGATCCGGGGCGTGGGACTCGGGGCCCGGCCAGAGTCTTAGGTATCCGTAGCGCCCTCCTTCTTCCTCCTCTTCGCTGAATACAACTCACGGTAAGTACTGGTTCACACAGTTCGTTCTCGGGGTGCTCACTCTCTTTCTCTTCCTCCACAGGCAACGGCTGGGACGCAAAGGCACAGTTAATTCGGCTTGGTTTTGCTCTCACCTCTTCGCTGATTGCAGCTCACAGTAAGTACTGGTTCACACAGTTCGTTCCTTGGGTGCTCACTCGCTTTCTCTTTCTCCACAGGCAGCGGCGTAAGTACAGGTTTCCTCGGTCTCTCCTCGTGTTACCCACTCTCTCTCCTTTTCTCTCCACAGGTATCAACTTGGGCACAATAGCACAGTTAGTTTGCTTTGAATGGCTCTCACCTCTGGGCTGGACACAGCGTACTGTAAGTACAGGTTTCGCTCTATTTCTCCTCGCGTTATCCACTCTCTCTCCTCCTCTCTACAGGTATCCACTTGGACACAAAACACAGTTACTCTGCTTTGGATGGCTTTCACCTCTTCGCTGGACACAGCGTACTGTAAGTACAGGTTTCGCTCTATTTCTCCTCGCGTTATCCACTCTCTCTCCTCCTCTCTACAGGTATCAACTTGGACACAAAACACAGTTACTCTGCTTTGGATGGCTTTCACCTCTGGGCTGGACACAACGTACTGTAAGTACAGGGTTCACTCTATTCCTCCTCGTGTTATTCACTCTCTCTCCTTTTCTCTCCACAGGTATCAACTTGGGCACAATAGCACAGTTAGTTTGCTTTGAATGACTCTCACCTCTGGGCTGAACACAGCGTACTGTAAGTACAGGTTTCCTCTGTTTCTCCTTGTGTTACTCACTCTCTTTTTCCTTTTCTCTCCACAGGTATCAGATTGGACACAAAGCACAGTTAGTTTGCTTTGAATAGCTCCCACCTCTGGGCTGAACACAGCGTACCGTGCTATCTCCGGAGATCTGAAGCACGCTCACAACATATACTGTACTGAACTAGGCTAGAACCAGCAGTCTCCTTGTCCTCCCGCGACGGAGTGCGTGAAGACGGGGGTTTATCTGACAGGACACACGGCAATACACAGCAACCCACAGCAATATACAGCACCACGTCAAAATTTTAGGTTTTCACAGCACGAAGACTCACCCACCACACTCAGTGTACGAAAAGGACACCCGTCTTCCTTCACTTCGCTTGGTTCGGATCTGGCGATGGAATATGCGGCCTAGCTAGTGATGTCGTCGTTGTGACTACTTCAATAAGTATTCCTTCGGCTCTCCCACCACGCTATATTAGGGGTAGGGCCGCCCTCCTCCTCCTGGGGAGATCTACACAACGCCAGGTCAATATACAGGGCACTTTCGGCTTGCTCTTAGTACTCACATCAATGCCGCTTCCAATCCCCTTTTTCACGTCGTCTCAATTCGCCGTATAATCCGTTCACTTCTCAACCTTTAAGGTTCGCGATGTCTTCACAATCATACAATTCCAGCCTGAGGGAGAGAGAGAGTTAGACAGCCACCAGCAGCGCACCAAGACGGGCACGACACAGTGCTTCACACACACCAGAAAGAGCTCCCAGACTGTGAAATAACTTGGCCTTAAGTACTGCCTTGTCCAGCGTATCCTCCAATCACCAACCGCTGTCCCTAACTAGGCACAGGTGCATCGAATTCCCTGATTTTCCCTCTTACGGCGCTACCGGACGTTCCGGTGTTCTGTTTTTCCGGTCCGGGCGGAAACACTTCCGGGCGGAACCAAACTTCCCGAATTTTGGTTCCGCCCCTAAAGATCGTCACCTTGTGACACTTAGATGGTATAGGGTCTAACATACATGTTGTTGGTTTAGCTGATTTAACAAGTTTATACAATTCTTCCTCTTCTATAGTAGAGAATGAGTGGAACTGTTCCTCAGGGGGTCTATAGTGCACTGTCTGATGTGATACGGTAGCTGACGGCTGAATGGTTGCAATTTTATCTCTAATAGTATCGATTTTAGAAGTAAAGTAGTTCATAAAGTCATTACTGTTGTGGTGTTGGGAAATGTCAACACTTGTTGAGGCTTTATTTTTCGTTAATTTAGCCACTGTATTGAATAAATACCTGGGGTTATGTTTGTTTTCTTCTAAAAGAGAAGAAAAGTAATCAGATCTAGCAGTTTTTAATGCTGTATTTAACTGTATGCAACTGTATTTAAAGTGCTAGAAAAGAGAGAGTACATAGTTTCTGTTACATCATCAAGTTGTTCTGAGGTTTTGGATATGCTAAGGAATTCGGATACATCAGGAAGATAACTTAAAAAGCAGTCTTTTGTGGTAGAAGTGATGGTTCTTTGATACTTGTAACAAGAAGTAGAATTTACAATTTTGGCTAAATGAAGTTTACACAGAACTAAATAATGATCTGAGATATCATCACTTGGCTGAATAATTTCAACACTATCAACATCAATTCCATGTGACAGTATTAAATCTAGAGTATGATTTCGACAATGAGTAGGTCCTGAAACATGTTGTCTAACACCAATAGAGTTCAGAATGTCTATAAATGCTGATCCCAATGCATCTTTTTCATTATCGACATGGATATTAAAATCACCAACTATTAAGACTTTATCTGCAGCCAGAACTAACTCGGACAAGCATCTTCGAAATGCAGGGAACAAACACAAACACTTGCACAACTCCGTTGATGCTCTGTAAAAATAAACTCCATCCACTGGTCCCTTAATGCTGTTTCTCTTTTGGTAATCTGTGCAGGGTTGTCTTGCCCTGGCAACCAAAAACAGACTCCTTTTGTGACATTTGGCGACGCTCTCGCTCTGATCAGTGAAGTCTGTTGTGCTCTCAGTGCTCTGCTATACGGGAGCGCGCGCTCTTCCGGCAGAAGTGCCTCAGGACCCATAGAAGGAAATTCCGCTCCATCTAACGTCACATAGAGCCATACACGAAAAAAACTTTCCGAAACTTGTGACAGACCGGAAGGAGTATTTTTGGAACCGAAATACTCCTTCAAACGTACAACTTAATTTTTGAAACTTTGTCCATGTTTAACATTATATGGGATGGATATTTAACAGTGTAAAAAACTCAGTATGCATGAAATAGCATTTCACCCCCCCTTTAAATCTCTAAGAAAAGAACTGGACAGAGGTCATAGGCTGTGTTTGTCATTACAAGTAATGTTGATTAAGTAATCAGTTACTTTCCAAAGTAACTATTAAAGTGACACATTACTTTGATATTTCAATGTAAATTTAAGTTACTTTTTTATAATAATTTAATATAAATAAGTAAGCCCAGTCCAGGTGACCAAAAGTAATGCAAAAGTAAAGTAATGCATTATGTTACACAAACAGTAACTAACGCAATTAGTTACTTTTTATGGAGTAACACACAATACAGACTCTAACCTAACCATCTTGATGACATTAAGAGCTAAAGACTGCTCCGACAGATCAAGTCACACATTGCAAATTGTTATTAATCTTCTATTTACAGATCGTTTTGTAACTTTAGCTGAATCAATTGAGCAAGTGGCCTAATGTTAGCCACTGAAATGCACAGAGCCCTGCATGTGATATGCAGAGAAATAAATATTTATCATGATCACAAATTATGAATTTTTTTCCCTCTACTTATTTAATTCCCTCATTTAAGTAATCACTGAACACGTTGCCAGGTTTTTTTCAAGAATATGATAGACAAGAAAAGAAAAGGTAAGTGCTAGTATTAGTTGGTTAAGTGCTGGCGAAAAAGATGAATTTATATATGTTTCCTGAAAATGAGTAATAATTCAGCTGTACGAATTGAGATTGGGAGGTCATTCCACCAGCTGGGCACAGTCCAGGAAAAAGTCAGTGAGAGTGATTCTGAACTTCTTTGGGATGGCACCACAAGGCATCGTTCACTTGCAGAGCGCAAACTTCTGGAGGGCACATATGATTTAACCAGTGAGTTTAGGTAAGTTGGTGCCGTGCCAGTGGTCGTCTTGTAGGCAAGCATCAGTACCTTGAATTTGATGCGAGCAGCTACTGGTAGCCAGTGTAACATGATGAGGAGAGGAGTAACGTGAGCTTTTTTTGGCTCATTGAAGACAATCCTCGCTGCTGCATTCTGGATCATTTGCAGAGGCTTGACAGTACATGCAGGAAGAGCCAGGAGAGCACTACAATAGTCCAGTCTGGAGAGAACAAGAGCTTGGACAAGAAGTTGTGTGGCTTGCTCTGACAGGAAGGGTCTAATCTTCCCAATGTTGTATAAGGCAAACCTGCAGGACCGGGTCGTTGTAGCAATGTGGTCTGTGAAGCTTAACTGATGATCCATCACAACTCCTAGGTTTCTGGCTGTCCTGGAAGGAGTTATGGTTGATGAACCCAGCTGTATAGAGAAGTTGTTATGAAACAATGGTTTAGCTGGAACCACCAGAAGTTCTGTTTTAGTAAGGTTGAGCTGAAGGTGATGGTCATTCATCCAGCTAGAAATGTCACTCACACCGGCTGAAATGTGAGCAGCTACCATCGGGTCATCTGGTTGGAATGAAAAGTAGAGTTGGGTGTCATCAGAATAGCAGTGATAAGAAAAGCCATGCTTTTGAATGACAGATCCTAATGATGTCATGTAAATGGAGAAGAGAAGGGGTCCAAGTACTGAACCTTGAGGAACCCCAGTAGCAAGTTGTTCTGAATTAGAAACTTCACCCCTCCAAGACACACTGAAGGATCTATCAGAGGTAGGACTTAAACCACAGGAGTGCGATTCCAGAGATGCCCACCTTTCTGAGGGAGGACAGGAGAATCTGGTGATTAACAGTGTCAAAAGCAGCAGACAGGTCCAATAAGATGAGTACTGAGGATTTTGAAGCTGCTCTTGCCAGTCGCAGGGCTTCAGTAACTGAGAGCAGGGCAGTCTCAGTTGAGTGGCTGCTTTTGAAGCCAGATTGGTGCTCTCCAGATTGTTCTGTACGAGGAACATAGAGAGCTGGTTGAACACAACTCACTCAAGTGTCTTTGCAATTAATGGAAGAAGGGATACTGGTCTGTAGTTTTCTAGAAGTGCTGGATTTAGAGATGGTTTCTTGAGCAGTGGGCTTACCCGAGCTTGCTTAAATGCTGAGGGAAATGTTCCAGAGTGAAGAGAGGAGTTGATGATGTGAGTAAGTGAAGGTATGACTGAAGAAAAAATTGCTTGAAGGAGGTGAGTGGGGATCAGATCAAGTGAACAAGTAGTAGGATGACTGGACATGATAAGTTTAGAAACTTCCATCTCTGAAAGTGGAAAGAAGGAGGAGAGAAAGTGTGCATTAGTCGTTGTGAAGTTATCCTCAGTCTGCTGTGTGGAGAGAATTGGTCACTGATGGTTCTTGTCTTATATATAAGTTTATAATGACGGCTGTGTCTGTTCCCCGAACTAGAAAATACAAAAAACGTCCAAACCAATTTAAGAGTAACAATTTAATTGAGGTTCAACAAATAAAAAACAGATGCAATATGGATAAACAAATGATAAAGCTTGGCTTGAATATAAGATCCCTTTCTACGAAAACACTTTTTGTAAATAATATGATCACTGATCATAATCTAGATGTGCTCTGTTTGACAGAAATCTGACTAAAACCTGATGATTACAATAGCTTAAATGAGTCCACCTCCCAAGATTACGGTTATAATCATGAGCCGCGTCCAAAAGGCAAAGGGGAAGGTATTGCTTCAATTTATAACAATGTTTTTAGGATTTCTCAGAGGGTAGGCTACAAGTATAACTTGTTTGAAGTAATGGTGCTTCATATAACATTATCCAGAGAAACAAATGTTAATGATAAATCCCCTGTTATGTTTGTACTGGCTACTGTATACAGGCCACCAGGGCACCATACAGACCTTATTATTCTTACTATTGATGATTTTACATCCGAGTTAAAGCTGGCTGCAGATAAAGTTTTAATAGTCAGTCATTTTAATATCCATGTTGATAATGAAAAAGATGCAGTGGGATCAGGATTTATAGACACTCTGAATTGGGGTTAGACAACATGAAGGGACCTACTCATTGTCAAAATCATACTCTAGATTTAATTCTGTCACATGGAATTGATGTTGATAGTGTTGAAATTATGCAGCCAAGTGATGATATCCCAGATCATTATTCAGTTTTGTGCAAACTTCATATAGCCAAAATTGTAAATTCTACTTCTTGTTACAAGTATGATAGAACCATCACTTCTACTACAATAGACTGCTTTTTAAGTTATCTTCCTGATGTATCCGAATTCCTTCGCATATCCAAAACCTCAGAACAAATTGATGATGTGACAGAAACTATGGACTCTCTCTTTTCTAGCATTTTAAATACGGTTGTTCCTTTACACTTAAGGAAGGTTAAGAAATCCAGTCCAGTAAACAATGGTATAATGAGCATACTCGCACTCTAAAGAGAGTAGCCCAAAAAATGTTTTTAAATGAAGATCAGCGCAAACAAAGGCTGCAGAAAGCACACCTTGTTTGTTATCTTTATTTTATAAACAAAGTTTTGTTATTATATCCATATACAAAAAAGTAGACCCTTTCAATTGATGTATTGCTCTTATCTGTATGATCAAAACTGAAGTGTAATTTAAGATCTTTTCAGGGTTATCAGGAGAAAATGCCTCATAACGCATATATGCATTAATCAACTCCAGAGGGTTAAATCGTACTTATATGACCGCCATCAATTCGCAGCAGTGAAGGAAGAGGTATCATATCGATCACAAGTGCAATATGGAGTACCCCAAGGCTCAGTACTAGGGCTGTTACTCTTCACGCTTTACATGTTACTCTTGGGAGATATCATCAGGAAACATGGTGTTAGCTTTCACTGTTATGCTGATGATACTCAGCTCTATATTTCTTCGCGGCTCGGTAAAACACACCAATTTGAAAAACTAATGGAATGCATAGTCAATATAAAAACTGGATGACGAGTAATTTCTTACTGCTAAATTTTGAAAAAAAACAGGTGTTAATTATAGGACCTAAAAACTCCAAATGTAATAACCTAGAACACTGTTCTAGGTTTGACTTGATGGCTGCTCTGTCTATTCTTCGTCATCAGTTAGGAACCTAAGTGAAATCTTTCCTTAGAAAGTCACATTTCTAGCATTTGTAAAACTTAATTTTTCCATCTCAAAAATATATCTAAATTACGACCTATGCTCTCAATGTCAAATGCAGAAATGTTAATCCATGCATTTATGACCTCAAGGTTAGATTATTGTAATGCTTTATTGGGTGGTTGTTCTGCACGCTTGGTAAACAAACTACAGCTAGTCCAAAATGCAGCAGCAAGAGTTCTTACTAGAACCAGGAAGTATGACCATATTAGCCCGGTCCTGTCCACACTGCACTGGCTCCCAACATCGTATAGATTTTAAAATATTGCTTATTACTTATAAAGCCCTGAATGGTTTAGCACCTCAGTATTTGAATGAGCTCCTGTTACATTATAATCCTCCACGTCCGCTGCGCTCTCAAAACTCAGGCAATTTGATAATACCTTTTCCTTTTCCTATTTGGTGCCTAAACTCTGGAATAACCTACCTAACATTGTTCGGGAAGCAGACACACTCTTGCAGTTTAAATCTAGATAAAAGACCCTTCTCTTTAACCTGGCTTACACATAACATACTAATATGCTTTTAATATCCAAATCCGTTAAAGGATTTTTAGGCTGCATTAATTAGGTAAACCGGAACCGGAAACACTTCCAATAACACCCTATGTACTTGCTACATCATTTGAAGGACAGCATCTACGCTAATATTAGTCTGTTTCTCTCTTATTCCGAGGTCACCGTAGCCACCAGATCCAGTCTGTATCCAGATCAGAGGGACACTGCAGTCAGTTATTTCAACGTTGAAACCACAACTGACCTTATTTCAACCATATTTCAATGTGAAGGTCGGTCATGTGCCGGCTGGGAAAGACGCATATGCAAAGATTTGATCATAGAGTGTGTGTATTCAAAACTCCACGGCAATGTTCATATTTATAAAAAATGGTATTTGACATGGAAAAGAGTCTAGAGCCTAGTGCCAAATCAGGGTCTGAGCAGACATGTGCACATACCCAAAACATAATTTTTTAAGGTTAGGTTTTGGTTAACCAGGAAAGTTTTCTTTACAGAAATAGAACGTTAGTTTCTGGTTTGTAGAACGTTATTCTAACGTTAGAATAACACAGAATGTGTGTGTGTGTGTGTATGTTAGGGCTTGCATAGACTAGTCAAGTAGTCAAGTGATTGACTACTTCAACCACTAGTCGGTGCTGTTGGAAACAATTGAATACTCGAGCATGCATTAAACATAATGCATGCACAGAGATTGCAAATATGATGTGATTTTTAGGACAACAATATTGCGTGTAGCTGTTAATTTCTATGACTAAATCTATGTTGCCTGTAACATTTTTATATTTAATGTAATAATTAGGGGAGTGCACCCCGCACAAATACCTTATTTGGCATGGCACGGATAATGGCTTCAAAAACGAATGACGGACAAGGAATAATTCTGCCTGCATATTCGGCTGAAGTTGGCACATTCTAGTGTTTGCTAGATAACAGTTGAGCAATATTATACACAAATCTCTAAAGTGAATGAATGTAAACTTAATGAATGATAAGTGAGCAAATGAAACACTGCATTGCTGTTGCCTCTCTGTGCGACTCAGAAATCAAAGCTTGGCAAGAGTAATATCACCTATAATAATACATCATACACATTATATTATTTGTATATACTTAAAAGGCAATGATTGAAAGCTTAGGCTATGATATGAAACAAACTAATGGAATAAGCATAGCGCGCTCACCAATCAAACAGTCACGTTGCGTGTCTCAGTCTTTCAAAAACCAAGCAAGTTCTCTCTCAAGAGCAGGCTAATAATCAGTTTAGATACAGATACTTTTTTCTACTTGTACTACATGTTTGCTTCTTTATCTTTTTCTGGTTTGTAACACCACATTTGTTCCTGGGGGCGTGTCTGCTGGCTGTGCTGAAACCACGCCCACTCGTGGGAAAGCTACAGTCCCCACACTCAAATGTCACCGCTCCTAACAGCTTAATTGGTTGTAAAAAAAACCGATATGTTTGAGCCTCCAGAGCCAGAATGTAATTTAGATGATATAGAACAAGTAATAGAGAATTCAACACCGTTGAATATGCTCTAATTTGTTCAGATAACTTTTCTGTAATTGTTCTGTGTAGACTTCTGTGCAAAGAATTGACAACTCAAATTTTTGACAATTTCTTAGTTAAATATCACTGTAGATTAAACTGTAGGTGCACCTGTGGAGAATGCTGGTTGATGCCCACAGAGGAGGAGAATGTCTGCTGCAAAGACATTTAATGCGGCATATAAAGATAAACAAATGTATCTCCCTCCCACAATTATCATTAAGTATGAAAACACAACTACAAGAGTATTAGACCTCTAACACTAAAGCACTTTATAACATGTAATCCAGCAGGTACAGAATAGATGCGGAGACCTTCCTCAAGAGCCATGGTGCATGACTTTTCATCCAGGCCTGAAGCCCTACTCCCTGCAGAAAGACCTAAACATCTACCAAGCAGACCATGGGCCACTGGAGATAAAGGAGAGCGCTGTGTAAGTTCACAAAATCATTCTGAATGTGTTGAAATTAGGTTTGTGCTAATCAAATGGCATGCCTGTCTTTCAAAAACTGTTAAGGTTTAGGACACAAGAACAAAGTCACACTATTTATGAAATCATATTAGGAAATAGTTTATTAATGAATACATGAATGATGAGGTAGACTGCAGGTCGATGGATCAAACTGTCATCTTCTGGGGTCCCGTTTTGTTAGACCTGACCAAGAAAAATAGGAAAAATTAGAAAAATTGGTTTTTGTTGTAGAAAAACACCAGATATTGTCAGGTTTCACTGAAATTATCAGACAGAAGACCACCGACCCCATACAAATATATATATATATATATATATATATACACACACAACACAACAGGGTTGTCATACCGTCTTGTGTTGTGGTCCATATACACCAGGGGCCTGTACCATGAAGCTGGATTAGGTGGCTAGCCAGCTATGTTTCAGCTTAGTTTCCGCCAACCCTGGGTTTTAGGCACTATGAAAGTAGCTCGGCTTTAATCAGTATTTGTTGCCATGGTATCTTATGCTGCACGGCTAACCTGCTCCGGGGCAGGTTATGTTCTGGATTAGAGATCTCAGACTGAAGGTGAACCAATCAGATGTGAGAGAAGTGACACATGTCTGACACAAAGTCACTCCAGTTTATCTTGCTCCAAATTAAAGGTCACTTATGCTAATAAAAATAAAAAAAATAGAAAAATAGGCTTTAATGATAATAACTGAGTCATTTTATGATTTATATAATTATTGTGATTCATATTATTATTTATCTCTTACACACAAGCAATTTTAGTTTAACATTTTTCTATAAATTATTTTAAATAAATATTAATGTTTACAGATCATGTAATATAAATAAGCTGTTGTATCAAAAGATTGAACTATTAAAAAAATTACAAATCTGAACTTACATGTTCAAGTCTCTATCACTATATATTTTCAAATGTATAAACTAAGTTAACAAGTTCCACTTGTGACTACACTGATGGAGCAAGATCATTTATTTTATTAGTCCTCCTTCATTTTTCATGACATTTAAATTTGTCATATTCTTCAATCTCTTAACCTTTAGCAAAACCTTTAACCTTTAGTTTTAAATCTCACTGGGTCTCTCCCGAGAATTAAATCAAACTTGCTTTGTATTGCAAGGCTTGTGATTGGCTGTTCGCCAGTGATGTCACACATTCATGTGCACGCGCTCCACAAACTCAGGATCAAAGCCTGAACTGACAAAGAAAGTTGATAACCAGCATCATGGTACCAAGAAAGCCAGATTGGAGAGGTTTGGTTTTGTCAACTCAAAACTAATCCTATAAACTCTGAATTTGTTCAGCTACCATCATGGTACAGACCCCAGGAGTACCCGGATGAAGATGGGGAGTACACAGGCTTTAGGCCTTCCATTTAAATGTCTAAAATCTGTATATAATTTACTTGTTTGTGAATGAGCACAATTATTCAAACTTACATGTTGGCAGAAAACAGAAATGGATTTTGGACTAAGATGGGTGTTGTTAGAGCTGTTGTTGTTCCCTCACAACTTGGAAAGCTGAACCTGGATACATGGCTAGCAATTGCTTCTGATTTGTCATGTATGCAGCACGGAAGGCAGAATGTAGTTGTGCACATGATTTTGATGTGTCATTCTGCTGAAGGTTCTCACATGCACTGCATTGAGCACCTGTACAGTAAAATCAGAAATAGCATTTAGTACATCCCATCGTGGCACTGTGCTATGCACTGGCTTTAAACTTTTAAGAATAAATATATCAAGTATTTCACCATGTCCTGTGGTGGCTTGGTTGGTGCTCGATTGACAAAGGAAACAAACACATAAAAAAGGACTTGTTACAAAGTGTATTATTTTCTAATTTCTCAACTTCATAGTAAAATTATACAACAATCAATTCAGATTATTCCTATTATATTGGAGTGACAAAGATCTACAACAAAAAACTTAACTTACTGGTCAGTAATGTTGTGAACTGATTGAGACATGCTGGGGAGGTCGAGGGAGTCATCAGGATGTGCCATGTTGAAACGGTTTACAGATTCCTCCAAGACTGAGCGCTTTGGTGGTCTATCAGATGATACTGCTTTCCTCTTACGTGGAGTTGAAGAGCGGAGCAGAAGATGCTTGTGGTGTTGTCTACAGTGACACTCTTTGTGTAGCTTGAGAACCTGGAAAATATGAGGGTAGTAATAAGAGTTATGTGGAGTGTTTATGTGTGTAAGAGAGGTGGAGCTATGTAAACAACAGATTTAGCTTAGTTTTTTTACTTCTGTACTTGCAAGATTTCATCAGACTGTTACTGGACATGAAAATTAACGCTAACTGTGTGTTCATTGTGTGAGATAGTGGTCCAACAAATCACATAACTGTTCAGATCATATTACTTTTTATGAGCTACATTTACAGTTAAAGCATAATTAAAGCAACTTATAATCACTTCAAAATATAAATAACAAATTGATTACACACAAGCAAAAATAAATACAATATAGTCTACTGAAGTTAGAAATTAAGTAAGGTTTAACTTTATTTCAGGTACAAAAATACAATAACAGTTCAGAGTTCAAATGCTCTCTGAAATGCCCTCTATATGTGTGTGCGGCAGTGAACACACACAGTGCACTAACCGCAAGAATGGAATCATATGAAACTAAATGATGTTCTCGTTAACAAGGTTCGGGAGGAGCACGTCAGATACTTAGCCTAATCAACACAGGTGGACCATAATCAAGTAATAAATACCACTGTATAAAGATCACTGACTTACCTCTATCCATTGACGTATAATAAGCATCCCTCCTCCATCCCATCTCCTCACTTCGAGTTCACTTTATAATTAGACGGGGAAAGGGGGGGTACTCTAGGTTCGGGTCATTCCCAAGCTCGGAGCCCTCCCCTGGACAGCACGCCAAATAAAAATACCATACCTCAGCTAATTATATGTAAGCGTGAACTAGTGAAATTCTCTTTTAGTGATGAAATGGTTTAAAATCTATTGAATGTAAAAACAAGCAAGATAAAACATGCAACTTTCAATAAGACAAACTAGGCAGTTGATGGCTCCACACACCTGTATTCTTCTCTTGGCTAGTGTTCTTTCAGACAGTTGTTTGGCCACAGTCCTTTTCCCCACACAGTAATCTGACTGACATACACCTTCTCGGCTGACTTTCTGCATGTTGTCACACTGGTCTCTCATGTGGTTGGAAGGGGGTGCTTTGTAAACAGATAATAGTTGAAATGACTTGCCTAAGCAATCATGTTGATGCATACAAACAAATGAAAATCACGTTAAGGCGGGCGTACACAGTGCGAATTCGGATGGTCGGAAGATCGTATGTCCACGCACACGGCACGAGTGAGTTTATCTGAAAATCGTACGGACAAGATGATATACGACACGATTCTACAACCTGCGAATTCCAGAAGCAATCGCACGAAGTTGATAGACGCGTTCGACTTGAAGCACCACTGCACGCACAGAAGGATCACTGTATGACATTAAAGTACCGCGAGAGCGATAAGAGAGCACACATATCAAATGCATTCGAATCGTTCTCGCGGTACTTTTAATGTCATACAGGTGATCATTCTGTGTAGCGCTGCTTCAAGTGGAACGCGCCTAATATAACTGCTCTCCCTCTCTAATAACTGCATATTAAATACTGATACGAGCCGTGACTGTTTCCTACACGTACAGGTTATTTTTCAGCAATAGGAAACCGGGACGTTTGGTTACCCCTGTGTGTGTGTTCTTGTATATGGTTTATTAATATCTAAAATAGGTATTACAATGTGAACATGGTTTGTGGGGACAATTCCTGTGCCCTCGTAAACCAAGTGGCTTTAAAAAATACTATACGGTGTTTAATAGAAATTTTAAACATTCATTTTCCGTGATGGATAGGGTAGTGTATGGGGATGTACAGTTACGTTTATGGAAAGTCCCTGTAAACTACATATGCGTGTGTGAGAGAGAGAGTGAGAGAGAACTAAAAGGCATTGGAATACGTTGCTAGAAACATCATAAAGCGCTCGCTGTTCCTGTCAGACTTCAGCGAGTTTATCCTCCTGGTTCGCCGTGGCGCTGCCGTCTTCGTCTTTCTTCTTCTGTGGTTTTCCTACTTCGTGATTGGTCAACTTCAGATAAATCAACAATTCGGCTCGTTCAACCGCACAAATGGCACGAATTCAAACCGATAGCTCACAAACTTTTTAGACATGTTTAAAAATGATCGGGAGGTCGGGAAGGGCTCGTAAACCACTCTGCCCGGCTCGTAATTCATCGCAAATGATACCAGCCGCGACTATACGAGAATACGCGATTTCCACAGGATTGAAAAAAAATTGCATGCGAACTCGTACTACAGCAAAAATCGCACCATGTACGCCCGCCTTTAGAGTGTTGCAGATTTCAGTCGAGTTACTGTGGACTACCTACTATAAATATAACATGAGCACTCACAGGGCACGCACTGTCGATGATGGCACCTGTTGTCTGCGCGTCAGGAGAATGGTTCGGTTCGGTTAGGCTACACTCACCAGTAACAGTCAATTATCATTGAATCCCAGTTGTCTCCGACAATCATTTTTAAAACTATCTCATGTATCAATCAATCAATCACCTTTATTTATATAGTGCTTTAAACAAAATACATTGCGTCAAAGCACTGAACAACATTCATTTGGAAAACAGTGTCTCAATAATGCAAAATGATAGTTAAAGGCAGTTCATCATTGAATTCAGTTATGTCATCTCTGTTCAGTTGAAATAGTGTCTGTTTTTATTTGCAATCAAGTCAATGATATCGCTGTAGAAATGATCACTACAGATGCAGCTTTTGGTGGGGATCCTCAGCTCTCCATTTAGGTGCCTCTTCACAAAATTAATCCAACTCTTCTTGATGTGATGGTTTTTGGCAGAATTAAATAAGGTCACAGATCTGTTTTGTAAGTGATGAACTGAGGTTAATGTGCTCTATTTATATTGTTAGGGGCGGGCCAGAAGCTCACGGGGATGCAGTGCGTCATCAAGCCTCAACTATAATATTAATCCCTTACATATACATACATATATAGCGCTATTTAAAGAGCATGTAAGTAAAGAAAAAGGATGACTAATTCAATTAAATGTGTTGAGGGACTCTCCAGGAAACAGGTCAGTGCACATTTTTTGATGTCTCTTATTGTTTCTTTAAAAAAAAAAAGTCTAAACACATTCTACATGTTAGAAATGTGTTGCTAAAACACTGAATTATGGAGTGAGACCGTTAAACAGTTTCTCACCACTGCTGTGATCTGGATTTTTTGGGCGGGGCTAAAACAGGGGCTTGATTACGCACTGCATCCCCGTGAGCTTCTGGCCCGCCCCTAACAATATAAATAGAGCACATTAACCTCAGGTCACCGCTCAACCGCCAGTTACTGTCATACTGTTACTTACTACAGCTACAGTTTGCTAGCTATGCCTTCGTCACTACAATGTTTACTGCCCGGATGTCATCGCTTACAAAACAGATCTGTGACCTTATTTCATTCTGCGAAAAACCAAAACAAAATAAATCCCTTTTTTATACAAGTAAAAGAGAAAAAAATATTCTTCCATCAATAACAGAGCACAAAACCTCATTCTTACACCATTTCATTTCAAAAGTAAAAACATCATCCATGGATGTATAGAAATGGAAATCAATAAGTATTCTAGATTTTACTGTGGCTAAAAACAAAGTATTAATATCTTGATCTACACCTAGTTCTATTTTGTTTTTTTCTACTCATATAGATTGCCAAGATAAAATTTAAACACTGACACATAAACCTCTTTCTTCTGACATATTTAAAACCAACAATAAATACATCTATAGAAAAAGATTCATTAAAACTATCAAATCAATTTTGTAATAAATCAAACCATCTTTTCCGTCTAAAACAAAACAATGAAAAACAGTTTCTCTCTTCAAACAAAAAGGGCATTCCGCAGTAACATCAGAATTTAAAATTGAAACAAAAGCATTAACTGCTAATGCACCATGTAAAAGTCTCCACTGTATGTCCCCAACTCTTTTACTTAAAGGTGGCTTATACAATGATCTCCATTCTAGTTTATCATCATCACACAGTTTTAAAACATCACGCCATGGTGTATCAACCCTTTTATCAAGCGTTTTTTTGTTGTTGTTAAAAACAAGAACACAAGCTTTATAAAAAATATTTACTAGTACCTGAAAAAAAATTAAGACAGGGATTTTCCAGAGCTTAGAAATTTTCCTGAAACATCATCTAAAACAGGTAAAAGAAAAAAATCTGATAAAACATCTCTTTCATTAGGCACATTTTTGCCTTCACAGTAGTCCAACAGATGTTACAGTTCATCAGAAGTGAATCTTTTTTTTTCTTTTTTCTAATAAGTAAAAAACAAATCTTCTTGACTTAATATTCAGACTCATAGCAACTCTTTCCACATCCCCAAAAACTGGTCCAGTCAAATTAACTAGACTCCCCATTGTACATATTTTGGAAGCCACAAGTGTTTCACTAGTTCACGCTTACATATAATTAGCTGAGGTATGGTATGCGTATTTGGCGTGCTGTCCGGGGAAGGGCTCCGAGCTCGGGAATGGCCCGAACCTAGAGTACCCCCCAAAAAGGCAAATGTACAAGAGGACAGCTGCCAGTTTAAAGAATGCCCCCCCCCCCCAAAAAAAAAAGCATAGAGTAATGGCGGGGGCTGATTTGGTTTTCTGAGAAGTCGTCTCGTTGGCAGGCTGGAAGGCCCTACGTACTCGGGAGGGAGCGACTTGGGCGCTGGGAGATTAGGCCCTACCGGCTGCAGCTAGTGAACTACGTGGTTGTTGGTGCCCGGTCGGTAGGGCTCGAGGCGATGCTCAACTGGAGCTTGTGGCGTTGGAACAGTGAGCCCTACCTGCCGATGAGGAGGAGCAGCATGGTTGTGGTGCCCGATCGGCAGGACCCGAGTTGCCTCGACCGGAATAGGTCACGGTGTCGGCGTACGGGCCCTACTGGCTGATAGCCCCTGCTATTCAGTGGTTGAAGGGCCTAATGATGATCGAGAGGGCCCATGAAGCCTCCGACAGGAGATTGAGACTCAGGATGACGGATGTCTGGGTCCTCTCGGTTTGGCAGATAAAAAGCTTTGGGCTGGCCGACAAGGAGGACAAGCATAGGCCCGACCAGGAGAACGCCAGACGTCTGAAGGGAGCACACGCATCAGTCGGGTAAGCCTCGCCGGATGTGGGACAGAAAAGGTGACGATAGGTGGCCAGGAGGCTCTTGCCAGCATCCAACGGGGACTTCCTGTCCCTGAAAAACAACTGGGTGAGCCTCGCAGGCCGTAGGATGGAAAAGGTACGTTTGTGTGGTCGTTAGGCTCTCGTCGGCGTCTTATGGAGGTTTGCTACTCACGGCAAGAGACGGGTAAGCCTTGACGACCGTAGGAAGGAGGGAGGGTTTATTTTTGTGTTTGGTACTTGCGGCATTGAACGGCTTGCTTGTAGGTTTTTGTGACCTAAATCACGTGGAATAGTCGTGGTTGGCTGGCCAGGAGGCTCTCACCAGCGTCCAATGGGAGCACTCACATCGAACGGGTGAGCCTCGCTGGCCAAGGATGGAAAAGGTCA
The DNA here is from genome assembly GCF_003368295.1 of Carassius auratus. NCBI lineage: Eukaryota > Metazoa > Chordata > Actinopteri > Cypriniformes > Cyprinidae > Carassius > Carassius auratus. The sequence goes on from NW_020528444.1 coordinate 290,183, forward strand.
GGTTGTCTATCCGGGAGGCTCTGACCGACGTCCGATAGGAGCTTAGCTCCAGGAATCTAATGGGTAAACCTCTCTGGCTGAAGGACGGAAAAGGCTGTCCAGCCGGGAGGCTCTTACCTTCGTCTGACAGGAGCTTAGCTCCCAGAATCGAACGGGAGCTAAACTCGCCAAAGCCAGGAAGCTCTCACCTACATCCAATGGGAGCCCTGACTCCATGCATTGGATGGGTAAACCTCTCCGTACGTAAGACAGAATGGCAAAACAGGTAGCCGGGGGCTTTCACCTACGTCCGAAGGGAGTGTGAGCTTCTGGCAATGAACAGGTTGTTGCCTTGTTGCCGCAGAATGGAAAAGGTGAGGTTGTCTGGCCCGGGAGGCTCTCGTCTGTCGTGTGGAAAGAGGACCAGAGAGAGCAATTCGCGGAGCAAATATTGTCTTTAATGATCAAACTCAGGAGCTTCAGATTATTAGGGAATGCAAACAGAAAAAAGCCCAAAGGGCAAAACTGGAACCAAAACTCGTCTTTGTTCAAAAGGAGAAAGCAAAAGCCACCGGCCGCCCCGGCGGATTGAGTACGGTGGACAGCTCCGCAACCTCGCAGTAGAGAGGGAGAGATCAGCAGGTCAGGAGACGAGCAGCGGCTAAACTTCCAGGCTCACACACACAGCACCACGAACAAACAGGACTAAGACTGGGACAAAACGACAGGGAACAAGACATACCAGTTAAGCGTATTTAGGGGAATAATCTGGCAAGGCAGGTAGGGAGGAAAGGGAAAGAAGTAGGAGTGTTAATCAGAGGAGAAGAGGAAACAGGTGCGGGAAGCCAAGCGCGAAGAGTAGCGCAATGAGGAGCAGCTGAAGGAGATTAACGAGAGAAGAAAGATTAGTGCAAAGAGAAGAGAAGAAAAAGCATCAGAGAGGGGAGGGGAAAAGGGGAAAGGGAACCAGGATCATGACAGTGCCCCCGCCTCAACGAGCGCCTCCTGGCGCTCCCAAGGGGGAAGCCTGGCGGGAGCGGAGGAAATCATCAATAAGCGAACGGTCCAGAACGTCCCGGGAGGGGATCCAACTTCTCTCCTCGGGACCATAACCCTCCCAGTCCACTAGGTACTGTCGACCCCGCCCCCGGCGGCGGACGTCCAATAATCTACGAACCCTGTAGACAGGGGATCCCTCAACCTGAACGGGGGGGGTGGAAGACCGGGGTGGGGCGCGGATAACCGGTTTAATGCAAGACACATGAAAAACAGGATGGACACGACGGAGATTGGGAGGGAGTTGGAGGCGGACCGCGACAGGACTAATAATCTTAGAAACTCGAAACGGCCCAACGAAACGAGGGGTCAATTTGCGTGAGATCGACTGGAGGGGCAGGTTAAGAGTAGACAGCCGAACTCCTTTGACCGCAAATATATCTAGGGCTCTTGACTCGGCGGCGATTAGCGATACGTAGGGTCCGGTCTCTAAAACGGCAAAGAGCGGATCTGACCCTCCTCCAGGTACGCTTACAGCGCTGAACGAACGCCTGAGCCGAGGGGACGTTGGACTCCGAGTCCTTGCACGAGAACAGGGGTGGCTGATAACCGAGACTAGCTTGAAAAGGGGATAGCCCAGTAGCCGAGGACGGGAGCGAATTATGAGCATATTCAGCCCAAGGGAGCTGTTCAGACCATGATGCTGGGTTGCGAAACGCAAGACTACGTAATATGCGGCCGATGGTCTGATTGGCTCGTTCGGCCTGACCATTAGTCTGAGGATGGAAACCGGACGAGAGGCTAGCGGACGCACCGATTAAACGGCAGAACTCCTTCCAGAACTGCGAAGCGAATTGTGGACCTCTATCAGAGACGACATCAGAAGGTAGACCATGTAGCTTAAAAACATTCTCAACGACAGTCTGGGCGGTCTCCTTGGCGGAGGGGAGTTTGGGTAGAGGAATAAAATGCGCTGCTTTAGAGAAGCGGTCGATGACAGTGAGGATAACGGTATTTCCAGCCGACGGGGGAAGACCCGAAATGAAATCAAGGGCGATATGGGACCACGGGCGTGAGGGAATGGGGAGGGGTCTAAGAAGGCCGGCCGGAGGGGAGTTACCAGATTTCGTCTGTGCGCACACCGCGCAGGCGGCTACAAAACTACGAGTGTCCCGTTCGCGGGAGGGCCACCAGAACCGTTGGCCTATGGAAGCCAGGGTGCCCCTAACGCCGGGATGGGCAGCTAATTTGGACGTATGAGCCCACTGGAGGACAGCCGGACGGACGGATGCAGGGACGAAAAGAAGATTAGAGGGGCATCGACGGGGAGTGGCGGAGTGAGAAAGAGCTCGTTTGACTAGTCTCTCGATTCCCCAGATGGCCGCACCAATCACACGCCCCTCGGGGATAACGGGAACGCGTGACTCGGAGCACTCTGAGGAATCGAAGAGGCGGGACAGAGCATCAGGCTTGACGTTCTTCGAGCCGGGTCGGTAGGAAATAGAAAAGTCGAAACGGGTGAAAAATAATGCCCAACGAGCCTGACGGGCACTCATCCTCCTCGCTGAACGAATATATTCGAGATTCCTGTGATCCGTCCATACCAAGAAAGGAACGCAGGAACCTTCTAGCCACTGACGCCATTCACTTAGCGCGAGGCGGATAGCGAGTAGTTCACGATTACCCACGTCGTAATTACGCTCGGAGGGAGTTAGTCGGTGCGAGAAAAAAGCGCAGGGGTGGATCTGACCATCGGAGGCAGACCGCTGGGAGAGTATAGCTCCAACGCCTGTTTCGGACGCGTCAACCTCGACTATGAACTGTTTGGAGGGGTCAGGGGTTATTAGGATGGGAGCGGACGTGAAAAGGGTCTTCAGGCGGTCAAAAGCGCGCTGGGCGGACTCGGTCCATTCAAAACTGGACTTGACAGAGGTAAGGGCGGTTAGGGGCGCTGCGACCTGACTGTAGTTGCAAATGAAGCGGCGGTAAAAATTGGCGAACCCCAAGAAACGCTGCAAGGCGACGCGAGAATCAGGAACTGGCCAGTCAATAACCGCCTTAACCTTAGCGGGGTCCATGCTAATGCCCTCCCCTGAAATAACCGATCCCAAAAAGGTGACCGAGCGCGCGTGAAAGCAGCATTTCTCCGCCTTGACGAACAGCCTATTCTCGAGAAGCCTTTGAAGAACGCGGCGAACCTGCTGGACGTGCACCTGGAGGGAGGGCGAGAAGATAAGAATGTCATCTAGATAGACGAAAACAAATATATTTAGCATGTCTCTAAGAACATCATTTACCAACGCCTGAAAAACCGCGGGGGCGTTTACGAGGCCGAACGGGAGAACGCGATACTCAAAGTGCCCAAGGGGCGTGTTAAACGCGGTCTTCCATTCATCCCCCTCCTTTATGCGAATAAAGTGATAGGCGTTGCGAAGGTCCAACTTCGTGAAGAATTTGGCGCCCTGCAAGACCTCAAAGGCCGATGACATGAGGGGTAATGGATAACGGTTCTTAATAGTTATCTCGTTAAGGCCCCGATAGTCTATACAGGGGCGCAAGGAACCATCCTTCTTCTTAACGAAGAAGAACCCGGCGCCCGCGGGAGAGGATGAGGGAACTATGGTACCTGCGTCCAGGGACTCCGATAGATATCTTTCAAGAGCTTCGCGTTCTAGCCTCGACAGGGAATACAGTCTACCACGAGGTGGCGTAGTGCCCGGGAGAAGGTCGATGCTACAGTCATAAGGGCGGTGAGGGGGGAGAGAAGCGGCCCGCGAACGACTGAAAACCATCCGCAGATCGTGATACTCCTCCGGCACCCCAGACAAATCCCCTGGATCTTCCTGAAACACAGAGACAGAGGATACAGGAGGAATAGCAGAGGTTAAACAGTTGACATGACAAGACACATTCCAAGAGAGGATGGTACCCCTTATCCAGTTAATCTGGGGATTATGAAGTACTAGCCAGGGATGCCCTAAAACTACTGGGAAATAAGGAGAATGAAAAGTTAAAAAGGATATGGTCTCACGGTGGTTACCGGAGATAGTGAGTGTTAAGGGTGGAGTCTCATGGTTAACCCTCGGGAGAGAGCTTCCATCTAGAGCAAATAGGGGAGAGGGTGCATCTAACTCCATCAGGGGAATACCTTGCGCACGAGCCCATGACTCATCCACGAAATTGCCCTCGGCCCCGGAGTCAATCAGAGCCCTGCAGGAGGCAGAGGAGCCAGGCCAGCGAAGATGGATCGAGAAGGTGGTGCAGGAGTTAGGAGGAGAGACTAGAGTGGTTGCGCTCGCCAGAAGCCCTCCCCTCACTGACGAGCTCTGTCTTTTAACGGGCACACGGCGACAAAATGCGCAGGTGAAGCGCAATACATGCAGAGTCGATTGACCACTCTTCGTTCTCGCTCTGCAGCGGAAATGCGGATGCCGCCCAGTTGCATGGCCTCAGGTTCAGAGGAGGGAAGTGCCAGGGGATCGGCGGGCGGAGGAGCCAGTAGGGCGGACTCCAGACCCCGAGCGCGGCGGCGCTGGTCAAAACGCTTCTCGATGCGTAAGGCCAAGTCGATCAGTGCATCCAGGCGAGTAGGGACCTCCCTGGACAATATCTCATCCCTTATACCCCCGTGGAGCCCCTCCAGAAAACGAGCGAGCAGCGCCGGTTCATTCCAGCCACAGGAGGTTGCCAGAGTGCGGAACTCGATAGAAAAGTCTGTAACTGAGCGCTTACCCTGGCGCAGAGAAGACAAGAGGCGGGAGGCCTCCTCCCCATAGACAGACCGGTCGAAGACACGGATCATCTCCTCCTTGAAGAGGGAAAAACGCTCGACACACACAGCCCTTGACTCCCAGACTGCCGTTCCCCACTGGCGAGCCCGTCCGGAGAGGAGAGAGATAACGTAGGCGATCCTGGCCCTGTCCCCAGAATAGGTTGACGGCTGGAGGGAAAACACAACCTCGCATTGGATTAAAAATGAACGGCACTGGGTGGGCTCACCGGAATAGCACGGCGGGTTGTTAATGCGAGGCTCCGTGGAGTGAACGGATCCGGACAGGGCTGGCGGATTGAGACTACACTGGTGGAGTTGTCTAGCCAGATCCGTCACCTGAGCCGCCAGCGTCTCCACGGCCTGTCTGGCGGCCGATAATTCCTCCTCGTGTTTACCCAGCATAACTCCCTGGATCTCGACGGCCGTCTGTATCGGATGCTCTCCTGCTGGGTCCATAGTGGCCAGATTATTCTGTCGTGTGGAAAGAGGACCAGAGAGAGCAATTCGCGGAGCAAATATTGTCTTTAATGATCAAACTCAGGAGCTTCAGATTATTAGGGAATGCAAACAGAAAAAAGCCCAAAGGGCAAAACTGGAACCAAAACTCGTCTTTGTTCAAAAGGAGAAAGCAAAAGCCACTGGCCGCCCCGGCGGATTGAGTACGGTGGACAGCTCCGCAACCTCGCAGTAGAGAGGGAGAGATCAGCAGGTCAGGAGACGAGCAGCGGCTAAACTTCCAGGCTCACACACACAGCACCACGAACAAACAGGACTAAGACTGGGACAAAACGACAGGGAACAAGACATACCAGTTAAGCGTATTTAGGGGAATAATCTGGCAAGGCAGGTAGGGAGGAAAGGGAAAGAAGTAGGAGTGTTAATCAGAGGAGAAGAGGAAACAGGTGCGGGAAGCCAAGCGCGAAGAGTAGCGCAATGAGGAGCAGCTGAAGGAGATTAACGAGAGAAGAAAGATTAGTGCAAAGAGAAGAGAAGAAAAAGCATCAGAGAGGGGAGGGGAAAAGGGGAAAGGGAACCAGGATCATGACATCGTCAGCATCCGATGGGAGCTCGAGCTCCTGGCATCGAAGTGAGAAGCCTGCTGGCCATAGGATAGAATAGGTAAGGTTGTCTGGCCGGGTGTCTGTGGCTGGCATCGGCAGTATTATAATTAATAGTAAATTATATATATATATATATATATATATATATATATATATATATATATATATATATAAAATTTCCTTTTTTTTTGCGATGTACTCGTTGGTATTCAATAGGTATGTGTCGCTGGCTGGGATATTTATTTATTTATTTATTTTATATGCGGCCGATGAGGGTTTGGTGGGCTTTCTTTCTGTGAAACTGGTTTATTCTGATGTAACTTTGGTAGGCTTCTGAAGACCATCTTCCGAGAGTTTGGATCTGATGCTTGGAGAGGCCTTTTTGTGCTGCCCATGTTACTGCCCCGATGTGAAAGGAATGGGTGGAGAAATTGTTTGCTGGGATGCCTGATAATTGCAGGACGCATTTGAGGTGTTTTTGGAACCAGAAACGAGTTACTGGTTTTTTAGACTCGATGAATAGAGGTTTGTTTGGGGACTTTGCCTGGGAATTCCTAAGGTGTATAAAATGGCAGGATGGATTTGGTAAGGCTGGATTGGGTAGGGGATATTGAAAATGTATATAAAATGGCCTTTATGGCTAGGTCTGTTTTGCTTTGTTTGATTAAATAAGCGATTGTAAGAAAACTGAAAAAGGGTAGGATGAACATGGTGTCGAGCGTGTGGGCAATGCTGAGGGGTTGGTAATTTGTGTGGAGGATGTGGATACATTTTGTGAGGATATCTAACGTTATGGGTTTCCTGGTGTCTGGATGGGTGGGCTGGGATCTCTGGATCCCTTTTACTAGGAGGGAGGTTTGTGAATTGTTTATTTCGGGTGATGGAGCGCCGGTCATCAGTTTGTGAAAAAACTGGACTCCGCTCAGGTAGCTTTTAATGGATCCGACTTGAAGACCCTTGGCGCTGTTGAGGAATTAAATGAAAGAGGTGATGGAGAGTAGGGAAAAATCAGGGCAAGGGATGTTATAAGTGAGGTGAAATGACTTAAAGCATCTCCACGCAGTCACGTATGACTGGAGGGTTCTGGGAGAAACTGCTTGGAGAATGGAGTCAAGCGATGCTTCAAGGAGTGGTTTTAGAGGGTGGGTTACGGGAATATTAATTCTGAATAGTGAGGAACCGGATTGGGGAATTGGTCCGCCTCTGTAGCCAGCGTCCTGAATTTCTGAAACAGAAAACAAGACAGGGAGTCAGCAATTTGGTTTTCTGTACCTGGAACGTGCTTTGCGATAATTATAAATTGGTCGCATGCTGCGATCCATATTAGACGTCTAAGGAGAGGCATGAGGGCGGGGGAGTGAGAATGGCCTTTGTTGCTTTTAGCAAGATGCTTTTAGATGTCCATTCGTTTCCCCACAGGAAGGCTGCAACTACGAGGGGATAGAGCTCAAAAAGAGCTGAGGACTGTGTCGAGTCCTGCATCTGGGGGGGCCTTGTGGACGCGAACCAACGGCCTAGGTAGAAACCTCCGAAACCGATTGAGGGAGCTGCGTCTGTAAACAGCTGTAAGTCGATGGGAGACGAAATTAGATTGTTATAAAAAAAGAAAGCCCGTTCCATAGTCTAAGGAACAGGATCCATAAATTAAGTTTGTCGCGGCATGTGTGGGTTAGGGGGATGAGGTCCTCGAGCGCGTGAACTGACGATGCGAGTGTTAGGAGATGCGAGATGAATGGGCGTCCTTGGGGAATTATGCGCATGGCGAAATTTAAATGCCCAAGCAGAGAAAGAAGTTCGCGTTTAGAACAACATGGGCTGTCGATGGGGGTGGAGGAGACGAGGATTATTCTATCAATCTTTTCCTTTGGCAGGGAGAGCTGAAATTTAGCTGAGTCGAGGTTTTTTCCTGAGCGATGGGAATCCCGAGCTCGGAAAAAACTTCTTGGAAAGTGAGGATATGGGCGGCTGGGATTGCCTTGGGTGGTGAAATGACCAGAAAGTCATCTAAAAGATGGATGATATATGGGATTGCATAATTGTTGGAAAGGATCCAGCAAACGGCTTCGGATAGCATATCGAAAAGCTGCTTTTGCATCCGAAGGTTAACCGGAAGGCGAAATAGTATTTCTCGAGCCATCGTATCCTGAACAGGTGCCAAAAGTCCGGATGGATAGGCATCACTTTGAAAGCAGAAGTGATGTCTATTTTTTCTAGCCAGGCTCATCGGCCAGCGATTTTAATCAGTTCGACAGCCTGATCCTATGTCTTGGTATTTGAGTGAAAATTCATCGAGAGGTATCAAACTATTGATGCTCGGGACTGTGGATTTATGCGGAAATGACAGGTCTACTATTAAGCGTTTCTTACCTGAAAATATTCTAGTAGCCACTCCGATTGGGCTGACTCGGAGCGTTTTGAAGGGGGGTTTATTGAAGGGCCCGATCATGAAGCCTGACTCGACTTCTTTTTTTGATAAGGTTAACTACCATGTCGGGCTCTGCAAGGGCGAATTGGAGATTATGGCAGACCGTGTTTTGGGAAAGCTCGAATACAATGCCCAGGTTAAAACCGTGTCTGAGGCCAGACAGGAGATAATTTGTAAATTCATTATCGGGATGGTGTGCTAGTTCGATGGTCATGGGAAAGATATGTAATTTTTATATTTTTTATTCACGGCTTTAAACACGGGGCAAACTATGCGTGCGTGAGCACCACCACAAAACTTGCAGGAGTGTAGGTAGCGGCAGTGCTGTCCGATGCATCTCCCGCTGTTGAAAGCGATGCATAGCTCCTGGTTGGGCTAGACGTGAGTTTGCTGAGGTCGCTGATCTTGGGACGTAGCTGGTGGATTTTGCCAGGGAGTATCAGAGTGTTGAGTTGCGTCCGGATTTATTTGTGGGCAGGTTATGGTGGAGTGAGCCACGGACCTACAGACTGCGCAAGAAATGCTCCTACAGCCTAGAAATACACGGCTGTGCAAGTCGGAGTCGATCGCTCCCCAATAAGGGCACTGGTTCCACTGAGCGATTCAGAAGCTTGGGGTTAGTGTAAAAGTGCCCCCCTCCATAGGACAACGTGAGCTTGGCTATTATAGACAAATAGTCGTTGAGTTCGCGTCGCCTGTGGGGGAAGGCTGAACAGATTATCTCGGTGAAACGGTTGAATGCAAAGGTGAATTCGGAGAAGGAGAGTAATCGAGATGAAAGGGGATTTGGATTTTTTTGCGTGACTGCGAAATCCCCACAGCCTATTTGGCGGTGTGAATCGGTAGTGGGCAGGAGAGAAAGGAGAGATGAGAGATCTACATCCGCACCTGCTAATATCTGTGCTCAGATGCTGTGTGTCACTTGGGGAGGTTCGAGGGGGGGCGTTTGATGGGGCGGGCATTGGTGTAGCCGTCAAGAGTGAAAGGCGGGATTTCGCTTGGAGGACGGTGGTGGCAACAACTGGGGGCGGGGCTGTGTTTGACAGGGATTGCGGCCAAGCGCTTGCTTGAGGCGTGGGCCCGGAGTTGAAAGAAGCAGGTTGCGGGGCTGTGTTGGGCAGCCAGTATGGCCAGGCGTTTGCTTGGGCCACGGGCCCGTAGCTGGGATGGGCGAGAGTCGGGGCTGTGTTAGGCGGCCAGTTCGGCAAAACGTTAGTGAGAGCAGCGGGCTCGGAGCTCGGAGGAACGGGAGGCGGGGAAGTATGTGACAGCCAGTTCGACCAAGCGCTAGCTTGAGCCTCGGGCCCGAAGCTGGAAGAAGCGGGAGGCGGCGCTGTATTTGGCGAACTGTTCGGCCAAGCGCTTGCCTGGGCTGCGGGGTCAGTATTAAAAGTTCCGTACGATGGGGCTGAAATGGGTGGAGGAGGCGGCCAGGAGCCTCCTTGAGCTTCAGCACCCTGTGCTGTTGGGATTGATGCTGCGGTGGGAGGCTGGGCTCCAGCTGACATAGCGGACACCCCGGCAGTCAGAATTGGAGGCTTGCTGAAGGCCTGTTGCTGCGGCTTGATAGCCGCTGGGAGCTAGG